>NC_135507.1:122677316-122749816 GCF_052857255.1 Amblyomma americanum | reverse complement strand
GCAGCAGCAGCAGCAGCAGCAGCAGCAGCAGCAGCAGCAGCAGCAGCAGCAGCAGCAGCAGCAGCAGCAGCAGCAGCAGCAGCAGCAGCAGCAGCAGCAGCAGCAGCAAGCAGCACAGCAGCAGCAGCAGCAGCAGCAGCAGCAGCAGCAGCAGCAGCAGCAGCAGCAGCAGCAGCAGCAGCAGCAGCAGCAGCAGCAGCAGCAGCAGCAGCAGCAGCAGCAGCAGCACAGCAGCAGCAGCAGCAGCAGCAGCAGCAGCAGCAGCAGCAGCAGCAGCAGCAGCAGCAGCAGCAGCAGCAGCAGCAGCAGCAGCAGCAAGCAGCAGCAGCAGCAGCAGCAGCAGCAGCAGCAGCAGCAGCAGCAGCAGCAGCAGCAGCAGCAGCAGCAGCAGCAGCAGCAGCAGCAGCAGCAGCAGCAGCAGCAGCAGCACAGCAGCAGCAGCAGCAGCAGCAGCAGCAGCAGCAGCAGCAGCAGCAGCAGCAGCAGCAGCAGCAGCAGCAGCAGCAGCAGCAGCAGCAGCAGCAGCAGCAGCAGCAGCAGCAGCAGCAGCAGCAGCAGCAGCAGCAGCAGCAGCAAGCAGCAGCAGCGCAGCAGCAGCAGCAGCAGCAGCAGCAGCAGCAAGCAGCAGCAGCAGCAGCAGCAGCAGCAGCAGCAGCAGCAGCAGCAGCAGCAGCAGCAGCAGCACAGCAGCAGCAGCAGCAGCAGCAGCAGCAGCAGCAGCAGCAGCAGCACAGCAGCAGCAGCAGCAGCAGCAGCAGCAGCAGCAGCAGCAGCAGCAGCAGCAGCACAGCAGCAGCAGCAGCAGCAGCAGCAGCAGCAGCAGCAGCAGCAGCAGCAGCAGCAGCAGCAGCAGCAGCAGCAGCAGCAGCAGCAGCAGCAGCAGCAGCAGCAGCAGCAGCAGCAGCAGCAGCAGCAGCAGCAGCAGCAGCAGCAGCAGCAGCAGCAGCAGCAGCAGCAGCAGCAGCAGCAGCAGCAGCAGCAGCCAGCAGCAGCAGCAGCAGCAGCAGCAGCAGCAGCAGCAGCAGCAGCAGCAGCGCAGCAGCAGCAGCAGCAGCAGCAGCAGCAGCAGCAGCAGCAGCAGCAGCAGCAGCAGCAGCAGCAGCAGCAGCAGCACAGCAGCAGCAGCAGCAGCAGCAGCAGCAGCAGCAGCAGCAGCAGCAGCAGCAGCAGCAGCAGCAGCAGCAGCAGCAGCAGCAGCAGCAGCAGCAGCAGCAGCAGCAGCAGCAGCAGCAGCAGCAGCAGCAGCCAGCAGCAGCAGCAGCAGCAGCAGCAGCAGCAGCAGCAGCAGCAGCAGCAGCACAGCAGCAGCAGCAGCAGCAGCAGCAGCAGCAGCAGCAGCAGCAGCAGCAGCAGCAGCAGCAGCACAGCAGCAGCAGCAGCAGCAGCAGCAGCAGCAGCAGCAGCACAGCAGCAGCAGCAGCAGCAGCAGCAGCAGCAGCAGCAGCAGCAGCAGCAGCAGCAGCAGCAGCAGCAGCAGCAGCAGCAGCAGCAGCAGCAGCAGCAGCAGCAGCAGCAGCAGCAGCAGCAGCAGCAGCAGCAGCAGCAGCAGCAGCAGCAGCAGCAGCAGCAGCAGCAGCAGCAGCAGCAGCAGCAGCAGCAGCAGCAGCAGCAGCAGCCAGCAGCAGCAGCAGCAGCAGCAGCAGCAGCAGCAGCAGCAGCAGCAGCAGCTAGCAGCAGCAGCAGCAGCAGCAGCAGCAGCAGCAGCAGCAGCAGCAGCAGCAGCAGCAGCAGCAGCAGCAGCACAGCAGCAGCAGCAGCAGCAGCAGCAGCAGCAGCAGCAGCAGCAGCAGCAGCAGCAGCAGCAGCAGCAGCAGCAGCAGCAGCAGCAGCAGCAGCAGCAGCAGCAGCAGCAGCAGCAGCAGCAGCAGCAGCAGCAGCAGCAGCAGCAGCAGCAGCAGCAGCAGCAGCACAGCAGCAGCAGCAGCAGCAGCAGCAGCAGCAGCAGCAGCAGCAGCAGCAGCAGCAGCAGCAGCAGCAGCAGCAGCAGCAGCCAGCAGCAGCAGCAGCAGCAGCACAGCAGCAGCAGCAGCAGCAGCAGCAGCAGCAGCAGCAGCAGCAGCAGCAGCAGCAGCAGCAGCAGCAGCAGCAGCAGCAGCAGCAGCAGCAGCAGCAGCAGCAGCAGCAGCAGCAGCACAGCAGCAGCAGCAGCAGCAGCAGCAGCAGCAGCAGCAGCAGCAGCAGCAGCAGCAGCAGCAGCAGCAGCAGCAGCAGCAGCAGCAGCAGCAGCAGCAGCAGCAGCAGCAGCAGCAGCAGCAGCAGCAGCAGCAAGCAGCAGCAGCAGCAGCAGCAGCAGCAGCAGCAGCAGCAGCAGCAGCAGCAGCAGCAGCAGCAGCAGCAGCAGCAGCAGCAGCAGCAGCAGCAGCAGCAGCAGCAGCAGCAGCAGCAGCAGCAGCAGCAGCAGCAGCAGCAGCAGCAGCAGCAGCAGCAGCAGCAGCAGCAGCAGCAGCAGCAGCAGCAGCAGCAGCAGCAGCAGCAGCAGCAGCAGCAGCAGCAGCAGCAGCAGCAGCAGCAGCAGCAGCAGCAGCAGCAGCAGCAGCAGCAGCAGCAGCAAGCAGCAGCAGCAGCAGCAGCAGCAGCAGCAGCAGCAGCAGCAGCAGCAGCAGCAGCAGCAGCAGCAGCAGCAGCAGCAGCAGCAGCAGCAGCAGCAGCAGCAGCAGCAGCAGCAGCAGCAGCAGCAGCAGCAGCAGCAGCAGCAGCAGCAGCAGCAGCAGCAGCAGCAGCAGCAGCAGCAGCAGCAGCAGCAGCAGCAGCAGCCAGCAGCAGCAGCAGCAGCAGCAGCAGCAGCAGCAGCAGCAGCAGCAGCAGCAGCAGCAGCAGCAGCAGCAGCAGCAGCAGCAGCAGCAGCAGCAGCAGCAGCAGCAGCAGCAGCAGCAGCAGCAGCAGCAGCAGCAGCAGCAGCAGCAGCAGCAGCAGCAGCAGCAGCAGCAGCAGCAGCAGCAGCAGCAGCAGCAGCAGCAGCAGCAGCAGCAGCAGCAGCAGCAGCAGCAGCAGCAGCAGCAGCAGCAGCAGCAGCAGCAGCAGCAGCAGCAGCAGCAGCAGCAGCAGCAGCAGCAGCAGCAGCAGCAGCAGCAGCAGCAGCAGCAGCAGCAGCAGCAGCAGCAGCAGCAGCAGCAGCACAGCAGCAGCAGCAGCAGCAGCAGCAGCAGCAGCAGCAGCAGCAGCAGCAGCAGCAGCAGCAGCAGCAGCAGCAGCAGCAGCCAGCAGCAGCAGCAGCAGCAGCAGCAGCAGCAGCAGCAGCAGCAGCAGCAGCAGCAGCAGCAGCAGCAGCAGCAGCAGCAGCAGCAGCAGCAGCAGCAGCAGCAGCAGCAGCAGCAGCAGCAGCAGCAGCAGCAGCAGCAGCAGCAGCAGCAGCAGCAGCAGCAGCAGCAGCAGCAGCAGCAGCAGCAAGCAGCAGCAGCAGCAGCAGCAGCAGCAGCAGCAGCAGCAGCAGCAGCAGCAGCAGCAGCAGCAGCAGCAGCAGCAGCAGCAGCAGCAGCAGCAGCAGCAGCAGCAGCAAGCAGCAGCAGCAGCAGCAGCAGCAGCAGCAGCAGCAGCAGCAGCAGCAGCAGCAGCAGCAGCAGCAGCAGCAGCAGCAGCAGCAGCAGCAGCAGCAGCAGCAGCAGCAGCAGCAGCAGCAGCAGCAGCAGCAGCAGCAGCAGCAGCAGCAGCAGCAGCAGCAGCAGCCTAGAGCGCCAACCCAGGTGGCTTAGCTCGGAGCGGGACCATGGCCGCTCCTCGAGCCGAGGCCGTAGCACCGTGCGAGATCACAGCCAGAGCCGATCCAGGGATGACCCTTTCCCGCCGCTAAACCGGTCAACGGCCAAGCCGAAGCAGCAGCAGCAGCAGCCGCCGCAGAAACAACAGAAGAAGGCGGCGTCAAGGTGAGCTGGGGAGCGGGCTCTCCAAACCCACTGATTCCGCACTCGGATCAAGATAATATTACGCGTAACTCGAAGGAAATTAAAGCTCTAAGAGAGGAGAATGCACATCTCCGAAAAAAAATCGATGACCTCATAAAGAGATGCAGGCTCAGAGAACAGGGCACGTACCGCGGCCCCCGACTCCGGCGGCCGAAGTAGAGGCACAATATGAATGAGAAACATTATCAGCGAATAATAGCAATTGTACACAGCAACAAACCCTCAAAAAATCCAAAAGACACAGGAGAAACACACCTCACGAAAAGCAGAAAAATTACATTTGCGAGAGAAAGAATGAATGTATTCTTTTCTTATTTACATTTTCAATATCAACTTTTTTTTCGCGAGAATTGTTTAAAAGAGTGGGTAGAGTATGTGCAAGCATTTGCTGGCCAAACGTCGTTGTTACGAAATGTACCGCCCAGTCATGAGCAGAACGCGAAGAATATGTTCGTGTAAGTGTTCGATTGGCGATCGAAAGCATTGCTGCCACAAGCTGCCACAAGGCCTTCGCTTCGGTGTGCTAGAGCATAAAAAAAGCACTGTTCTCATGCCTGACGAGAAAAAAAAAGGGCCAGGAGTGGGTTTTGAAACCTCTCAAATGTAGACCATGGTTAGACGGCGGTACGAATCACTGACCCGTCAACCACGGGTTTTGTCCACAGCCCTTTTTCCAAGATTTCGCCAATAGACTTGAGTCTCTGAGCAACCCGAGCACCAGGCACGGAGAAACCTTGTACCCATTAGAAAACCGGTGGGTTCCCGGCGGCACTGGGGATCGAGCCCAGCACCTCCCGAATGCGAGGCGGATGCTCTACCACAAGGCCACCGATTCGGTAGGCGACAACCTTGAAGAGTATCCACATTGTCGTCAGAAAACAATAAAAAAAATTCGCCAGTGAGAGCGAGCAGAATCCGCCACTCCGGCAGAGATTCCGCGGAAAAACCAAGTTGAAAGCCTGATTGGTTCACGCCAAACTTCTGGCGCCGTTTCTAGTAAGTTGCATTCCCGCGACGACAAACATGGCGGCACCCTTCGATGCAGGACGCCTCTCTCTGGACACGATTCGACATTGTTACGGTCCATTTCAGCGCGTTATTTGGTGAGAATTAGGGCACCGGTCTGTCGCTCCGTCTCGTCTTGCCTATAAATAACGTACGAGTGATAAATTTGCTCTATTTTTTTTTCTTACAGTGATGATTCTTCCCATTTCAGGCTTAAGAGAAGCGTCGGTTTTTGTTCACAACAGTGGTTCCCCTCTTAAGGATTAGATGGCGCCACTAGGCCGAACTCATCGATGCTTCTTCAGCATATCGGAGCCGTGCTAGCTGACACGTAAAGACTGTTTACAACGCGCAATTCTTCCGTTTGGGACCAGATGGCGCCACCGGGTTGATCGGATTAGTGTTCCTGTATATGCTCCTTGCGGTAGCATATACAGGAACACTAGATCGGAACAAGGCGCCATTAAGGACGTAGTAAGTAGGTGGCGTGTACGTGTCGACGCAGGAGTGAAAATATCGAGCATTTGTTCAGAATGCGCTCCCTCTACGATGATGTAGAAATGTAGAGGAAATACGGGTTGTGTTGTGGATTGCAGGAATTCCGACGCAGAGTTAAAGGTGCGGGATGAGATCGTTTGCGAGCTTCACGGAACCGAACCGCACAAGGCCGTACTGCACCCTTTCGCGTTCGTTCGCCATGCACATCTTACGGAAAAGGCGAAAGCAACAAACACATTCTCCAGCCTCAGACAGAAAATATTGAAAGACCAATATAAAGAGCCAATAGAGATATAGACAGTCACTAAAAGTGACTCCACAGGCCAGCGCTCAGAGGGAAGATGATTACTTAACACGAACGAGACTTCGATCATTTTCGTGTCCGGGTATCGTGCGACATGCGAGACTGACATAATTGCGAACTTCGTATAGCATGAACGCGTTGCCGTGCACGCGTTATAACAATTATGACGCGGAATCTTCCGAAACGACTGCACGCCAGTTCGTGTAGGCGGCTTGATGCATGGTAGAGCTACCACGACAGTTGGCACTTGCGTGTCTATTTTTCTCGCCTTTCTTGGTTTAAGAAACCAGTAGAAAATATTCTAGGTTTCCTAAGCACCGTTAACACGTTGTAAACAAACGCGTACGATGTGCACGTGAGCGTTTTGGAGCGGTGTCTGCATGAATGTACACACTAGGACAACGACACGCGCTGCCGCAAGAACATTAATAATAACAAAAAACATTCACCAAAATGTTCAGCGGATGGAAACACAAGCATTCAGGCGATCTATTCGTTGGTTGGAAGAGGCTCGAGAGCTGAGCGGCTCTCCGGGACATGAAGCGCCCGATCATGTTTTCGCGCCTCAATGGCTCAAATTAGGATTCTCACATGTGCTTCGAAGCTGTAGAAAAACGAAAGTGCGGTCTTCCCACTCTTTTACAACCATATCAGCCAAACACTTCCTGTCGGAGCAGAACCATCAGACGCAGCAGCCGTCGCGGCGTGCAGTTAGGAGGCAAGGCGGCGTGATCACGTGATCAAAGATGGCAGTCCACATGATTCGACGCATTAAAGAGAATTTTACGTCAGCTTGTCGTGAATGTGCAGGTTTCCTACACAAAACCATGACCGTGGTGAAACGGGTGTATGTCTCACATCGGATGTCTCTGGTATGCTAAATTTCTAGAAATGGCGTATCGTCCGGCAAAACTGCAGCATTTACGTTCACCGGGCAGCGGTAGGGTAGCGTCGATTAACATCTTTTCTTGCCATATCTATGCATGCCATGAGCAGACGACTAGTGGCGACGTGGTGCCTGTCACGTGATAACGAGGCAGCCTTCCGGCGGCCGCGGATTTCGCTCGCTCTCGCCGACGAATGCCCAAGTGTGAACGCGCCATTACGGTTGCTTGACGGCGGAACTAATCCATGCATGGCGTGCTGACCCAACTCTTTGTTCCACGACCTATTCCCAAGAACATCATCATCAGCAGCATCTCTGCACCCCCTACAGGGCAAAGGCGTCTCCCATGTCTTCCCGATTAACCATGTCCTTTGCCAGCTGCGCACACCCTATGCCTGCAAGCTTCTTAATCTCATCCACCCAAATAATCTTCTTACGCCATCTGCTACGCTTGTTACCATAGGTTATCTTACCTTCGCATTACATGCCCTGCCCAAGCCCGTTTCTTCCTCTTGATTTTTACGAGGATCTCATGTTTGTTCCCGCAACCACTCTCCCCCTTTGGGTCATTTAACGTTAAGCCTGTCATTCTTCTTTCCACAGCTCAGTGCGTTCCTCTTAACTTAATCTCAACCCTTTTCGTTACCCTCCACTTTTCTTCCCCTTATGTGAGTACCAGAAAGATACAGCTGTTGTACGCTTTTCTCTTGAGGAATATTGGTAAATTGCCATTCATAATCTGACATATGCGCTCCAGCCCATTCTTATCCTTCAAGTTGTTTTCCTCTCCCGATCCGGATCAGCTGTCACTACCAGCCTTTATAGTAGCTAGGTGTATTTCTTTACCGCTTCCAACACCTCGCTGCCAACAGTGAACTGCTGTTCTATTGCTAGACTATATAGAGCATTACTTTGGTTTTCTGCATGCTAATGCTTAGACCGGCTGTTCTGCTCTGCCTGTCTGACTGATCATAATTTTCAGTTCACCTAGCTCCTGATCGAGTGACTAAGGAAGAGAATGTCATCAGCAAATCGCAGAATATTTAGGAATTTTCCGTTAAGCCTCATTTATAACTGTTCCCATGCAATTCAGGTCCCGGAATTACGGGACCATCTGCCACGAATTTCTAACGAATTCGACGAACGACTCCATTTTTATTGCTCCATAGAGAAGCACTGTCGGATCACACCGCTAAGCTAGGCCTAACCGCCTGCCCCGTACTCGGGCCAACTAGGAGGCCCAATAGCGATGACAGGCCCCAACGTGCAAGAGTCCAATATCGGTGATATACCACTAAACGACAACAATGAATGTTCAGATTCTCATCCGGAAGGCGAGAGAATACCATCTTGGCACACCATTATCAAATTTGTTGGTTTGGTTATCAAGAACACGAAATGGATCACACCTAGCGCAGACATGCAGCAGCGTTCCGCCGCTCACTCGCAGCGACTGCAAGATCGTCATCAGATCGAGAGGTTGGCCTTGCTTTTAGACGAGCACTCCGCCATCGAGCTCCTATCTCAAGAACCTCAATAAAGTTACTCGTAGCAGCCATCCTGACTAGACTGCCGTCAATCGCGCGCTGTCTACATCAGGCGATCATTGAATGAAGACCGAAGAAAAGGCCGCAGCTATCAGCATCAGGGATATAGATCTATATGGTGCTGCTCTCTGCTACCTGGAAACGATTACTATCGAAGGTGAAGCGAAGAAAATAGGATCACTGACATCACCCAACAATAACGCAGGCGGGTGGTGTGGGAACGAAATTTTCCAATGTGAGGTGGATATGCTCTAGCTGCCACAAGGGCATCGCTTTGGTGTGCTAGAGGATAAAAAAAAGCACTGTTCTCATGCCTGACGAGAAAAAACCTCTCAAATGTGGACTATGGTTAGACGGCGGAACGAATCACTGGCCCATCAACACACGGATATGTCCACAGCCCTTTTTCCAAGCTTTCGCCAATTTCTGGAGAATCCTAGCACCAGGCCAGGAGAAACCTTGTACCCATTAGAAAGCCGGTGGGTTCCCGGCGGCACTGGGGATCGAACCCAACACCTCCCGAATGCGAGGCGGGTGCTCTACCACAGGGCCAGCGATTCGGTGCGCAACACCCTTAAAGCGTATTCACATAGTCGTTATGAGCCAATAAAAAATGATTCGGCAGTGAGAGCGAGCAGAACCCGCCACCGCTGCAGAGATTCCGCGGAAAAACCAAGATGATAGGCTCATGGGTTCAGGCCAAACTTCTGGCGCCGCTTCTAGGAAGTTGCATTCCCGCGACGACAAACATGGTGGCACCCTTCAATGCAGGACGCCTCTCTTCGGACAGGATTCGCCATTGATACGGTCCATTTCAGCGCGTTATTTGTTAGATTTGGGGCACCGGTCTGTCACTTCGTCTCGTCTTGCGTATAAAAAAAACGTACGAGTGATGAATTTATTCTATTTCTTTTTTTCTTAGTGATGATTCTGCCCATTTTAGGCTTAAGAGCAGCGTCGGTTTTTGTTGACAACAGTTGTTCCCGTCTGGACGATTAGATGGCGCCACTAGACCGAACTCATCGACGTGTCTTCAGAATATCAGAGACCTACTAGCTGAAACGTAAAAACTGTTTACAAAGCGCAGTTCTTCCGTTCGAGACCAGATGGCGCCACTTGCTTGCTCGGAACGTGGCGCCATTGAGGGCGGAGTACGTCGCTGGCGTGTACACGCGTCGACGCAGCAGTGGAATGTGTTCCGAATGTGTTTTCTCTGCGAATATGTAGAAATGCAGAGGAAATACGTGCTAGGGTTGTGGATTGCAGGAATTCGGACACGGAGTTAAAGGTGCGAGATGCGATCGTTTGCGAGCTTCCCGGAACCGAACCGCACAAGGACGCACTGGCCCTGTTCGCGGCCTTTCGCCATCCACCTTTTCGGTACATGCTAAAGCAACAAACACATTCGCCAGCGTCATATAGCCAATATTGGAAGAAATGTTTTTGATCTAGGAAAACGTTCTAGGATTAAGTGCACAATATAACCGCATAAACAAGTTGTTCCGCCACTGAAACCGTCACGTCGTGCTTTAGCTTGCGCTGCGGTTGCCTCTGCCTGTGTAGCGAGACCCCATTGCTCGTCAGTTGAGGTGTGTCGCAATTGGTAACAGGAGCGCCCGAGGACGAATTCGGAACGGAAAAGAAGGACGTCTGGTGTTCCTGCATACCGCTACTGTAGATTGGGCAGTGCACAGCCGTGCGGACGGAAAACGCTTACCTACCTTCAGTCCGTGTATTACATGCCGCCTAGGTGCTATTGTTGAACTTAGCTCCAAGCAGCGCAGTTTCCTTCAGCCATATTCGAAATAAAGCCTTTGCGTTACTGCTGCTATGCTGGGTGATTGTCACCTCCTCGCATCCCATGGGAGACAGTCACTAAAAGTGACTCCGCAGGCCAGCGCTCAGAGTGAAGCTGTTACTTACCTCGATGACGAAAGAAGAAGGCGCCGACCAAAAGAAAAGATGGGATGACGTTTCGGCTCCCCCACGGGAGCCTTGTTCACAATGAGGCATAACGTAGCTTCGTCCTTTATTTATACACGGCGCATGAGCGACCCCAGACACCTGGCGTAGATTGGGGGCAAGTTTCCGTCATTTCGATTGAGCGTGTGCGCTGTCGTCTGAATAATCAGTGATTCCAGATAGTGCCGTGACTTGCTGTCCCTTTCTTTTGCAATCACACGTGCCTCGGCCCAGTCTATGTTGTGTGCGGCGGAAACCGAGTGCTCGGCAAGCGCATTTTGACCTGCGCGCCGGTTTCTGACGTCACTCTGGTGATCCCGTATTCTTCGTTCAAAGTTACCCGACTCGCCGATATACACAGATGGGCAGTCCGCACAGGGTATCGAATACACGACACCTGGGAACTTTTCTTTCTTTAGCTTGTCTTTGACGTGCACAAGCTGACTCCTCAGTTTTCGAGCTGGCACATGCGCGGTCTTAACTTCGTAGGACCGTAATATGCGCGCCAAAGGTTCGCTGATGCCAGGAACACAGGGAATCGCGGCTCGTTTCTGGGTAGCGGGACTAGCTTGCAGCCTAGGACGTTCCATTTGGCTCTGTACGGAGTTCATGACGTGTACAGGATAGCCACATGTGGACAAGTCACGCCGTACACGCACATCTTCAGCAATCTGGTCTTCTCCTATGGAACACATTTCTTTTCGTCGGAGGAGCGATGACACCATGGAACGTTTCTGGCAATCAGGGTGAACGGGCTTAAAATTTAGGTACCGGCCGGTGTGCGTGGGTTTTCTGTAAATGGTGAAATTTAGGCGTGAGGACTGTCTGGAAACGAGTATATTTAAAAATGGGAGGCGGCCGTTGATTTCCTCTTCAACGGTGAACTGTATGCTAGGCTCCAAACTGTTGAGGTGAGTAGTAAAGTCATGCAATGCTTCTTTCTTCAGTATGCAAAAGCAGTCGTCCACGTACCTCAGGAATACTTTTTGGGGCAGGCGTGAAGGACGCAAGAGCACGGCCTTCGATTTCTTCCATGGCCAAGTTCGCAACTGTCACAGAATTCGATGCACCCATGGCGGCTCCGTGAATCTGCCTGAACGGGACATTCTCAAAAGTGAAGTACGTGTTTGACAGGCAAAATCTCAGAAGGCGGGTGAGGTCATGCACATCTATCGGGGTTCTTTCTGGCAGTGATGGGTCTGATTCAAGGGCAGCGGTGCATGCTTCCAAGGCAAGGTCAATCGGCACACTTGTGAAGAGTGACTTTACGTCGAATGAAACCATGATTTCTCCGGCGTTGATTTTAAGGTTTTGAACCTTTTCGATGAAGTGCTGGGCGTTGCGCAGGTGCGTAGGGCTCCTGCCGAGGAGAGGAGAGATAACTCTGTGCAGAAACTTGGACAGATTCTGAAGCGGCGAGCGCGTAAAATCCACTAGAGGGCGCAGAGAGACGTCAGGCTTGTGAATCTTTGGCAGGCCGTAGATCGCCGGGGCTGAACCACTGTGGCACAATAGGTAGAAATACAGCGACCTGTGCTGCGGGGGCACCACTCGAAAAACGTCGGCCAGCAATTTTTGCAGTTCTCTCTGCACCTTGGCCGTCGGATCTCGAGCGAGACGAGAGTAAGTATTAGCGTCTTCCAAGAGGATCAGCATTTTCTTTTTGTAATCGCACTTACCTAAACGTACAGTGGCATTCCCCTTGTCGGCCGGAAGTAATAATAATAATAATTGGTTTTTGGGGAAAGGAAATGACGCAGTATCTGTCTCATACATCTTTGGACACCTGAACCGCGCCGTAAGGGAAGGGCTAAAGGTGGGAGTGAAAGAAGGAAGAAAGAGGTGCCGTAGTGGAGGGCTCCGGAATAATTTCGACCACCTGGGGATCTTTAACGTGCACTGACATCGCACAGCACACGGGCACCTTAACGTTTTTCCTCCATAAAAACGCAGCCACCGCGGGCGGGTTCGAACCCGGGAAGATCGCAATGTCTGGATTGGTGCGGAGGCTTGTAATAGCTTCTTTTTCTTTGCGCGTAAGAGGAGAGACCGATGAATGCGAACGTAGCTTGGAAAGGACGCTCACCCCGCGTGTGCGGGCTTCGTGTCGGCGCGACGGGTCAACCTGGTTTAAAGCTGTCTCTGCAGCACATATAACCTTTCTGATGTCGGGAGCGGGGCCAGTGTTGAAATTCAGGCCAAGGCTCAAAACAGACATTTCCGCCCGGTTCGGCTGGTAGGACGAAAGGTTTCGCACAAGCGCTTTCGGGGCATCCGAAGAGCTGCCTCCCCGGCTCTGCCTCAGCCTCTCCAACTTGTTCTTGTGAGCTTAGCTTGTCGCGTCCGAAGGCCAGCTTGGAAGTTTGCATGCAGTTGTATGCCAGGGAATTCTTCCGGGCAGTTGAATTCTAACCGTCGTCTTGCGAAAAACGCATCGTTTTCCAGCTTTGATTTTGTCTTTGCATTCCAGGATCCTAGCCTGTAGAAGCTGTCGTTCCGCTTTGGAGACTACACTCAACCCAAACCTTGTGCAAACAGGCCGATGCAGAAGTAAGGAACGGGGAATCAAACCTTGGGCTTTGCAGGCGAGGTTGAACTGAAGGTGCCCCTTGAAAGCAGCGATCCGGGTTGTCAACGAAACGTAGCGTCGTGTCTCAGTGATGATGGGTTGGCCATACGTCTGCGAATATGCTTGAAGTCTAAAGAATGACGGAAACCCGTCTGGTCAGGATGGTACATGACGAAAGAAGAAGGCGCCGACGTCATCCCATCTTTTCTTTTGGTCGGCGCCTCCTTCTTTCGTCATGTACCATCCCGACCAGACGGGTTTCCGTCAGACTCTAGACTTACTTACCACCAACGAGACCTAAAGCATTTTCGTGTCCGGGTATCAAGCGACATGTGTGACTGGCATAACTGTGAACTTCGTATATAGTAGGAATACGTTGCCATGGGCGCGTTATAAAAATTATGTCGCGGAATCCTTGAAAACGATCGCACGCCATCTCGTGAAGGCTGCTTGATGCATGGTACTGCTACCATGATGGTTAACATTTGAATGTCTATTTTTTTTGCCTTTCCGTCTTTAACAAAGCCATAGAAAATCTTTTACGTTTCCTAAGCACGATTAACCACACGTTGTAAACAAATGCGCACGATGTGCATGGAAGCGTTTTGGAGCGGAGTCTGCATGAATGTACACACTACAACAACGACATGTGATGCCGCAGGAATAACAACAAAAAGCATTCAGAAAAGCCTTCAGCGATTGTAAAGACAAGCAGTCAGGCGATCTATTCGCTGGCGCGAAGAGGCCCGATAGCTGAGCGGCTTTCCCCGACATGAAGCCCGATCATGTTTTCACGCCTCAAAAGATCCAATTAGGGTTCCCGCATGTCATTCGAAGGTTTTGCCAAACCACAGTGCCGTGTTCCCACACCTTTACACCCACATCAGCCGAAACACTTCCTGTTGGAAGCGAACCATCAGACGTAGCAGCTGTCGCTACGAGCACTTAGGAGGTGTGTAATGACGGCGTGATCACGTGATCGAAGATGGCAGCCCACATGACGCGACGCTGTAAAGAATATTTTACGGAAGTCTTGTGAATGCACAGGTTACCTACAGAAAACCACGGCCGTAGTAAAACCGGTGTACGTCTGACCTAGTAAGTCTCCGGTATGCTAAATTTCTAAAATAGGCGTAACGTCTGGCAAAATTGCTGGATTTAGCCTAACCGGGCAGCGGTAGACAGCGTCTATTAATCTCTTTTTCTTGCCATATCTGTGCACGCCATGAGCAGACGACGACCGAAGATGGGGTGGCCATCACGTCTGAACGAGGCAGCATTTCTGCGGCCGCGGAATGCTCTTGCTGTCGCCGCCGAATGCTCAAGTGTGAACGCGCCTTTAGGGTTGTTTGACGGCGAAACGAATCACTGGTCCGCCAATCCGACTCTTTGATCCACGACCCTCTTGCCAAGCATTTTGCTTCAGATGTTCGAGCCGAGCACCATGCATGGAGTAACCTTGTACCCATTAGAAAACCAGTGTATACCCGGCAGCACTGGGGATCGAACCCAGCGCTTCCCAAATGCGAGGCGGATGCCCTGCTAGAAGGCCATCACTTCAGTGCGTATACGAACCCGTACGGAAGTGAATGCTCAACGATGCGTTCAGTGGGATTTTGGACTGCGAATTCCACCGCTTTGAAAGTCGTTTGTTGCCCACATTCGAGGGGAATTTCGCGCACGCTGCCTTCTCCGTCAGGAACGCGCGGGCAGTCCGACAGCGTCGCGCGCGTCGTCACGGAGTGGCTGTACGCCTTCTTCGCCACCTATTAGGCGCAAAACTAAACAGACCCATTGCTCTATTATGGGCTGCAACCGCACCTTCAGAATATTCTCGAATACGGACATCTTACGGGTTTCTAAGGCCACATTATTAGAATACAAACGCGAGTGCTCGATTCTAAGCGTTCGTCCCCAGAAGCAATTTTGCGTCCTATTTTTTTTTTTAGCCAGGTAGTATCGTGCAGTGACCGAACGCTCCGGGTGCACTCCCTTGGACGATTAACAGCTGGGGGCCCCACCCCAGCTATTGTGTTCAAAGTGTTGGGCGCGTGTTTTTCTTTTCTTCATTGACTGTTCACGCGGGCAACTTGGACAAATGTATTATGTAAATAGTGTATTTACGACCTCTCCTTCTATCCCATCTCACGTTCGGTTCTTAATGTAAACAAGCTTATCAGCATTGCTTTTTTTTATCTCAAAAATGTTTTGGACCGTTTGTCAGTAGCTGCCTGTGCCATGGCCAATCCCCCCCCCCCCCCCCCCCTTAGTCGGTGCGCGTCATTGACTATACTTGAGGACAACAGGAACAACAACAATATTAGGCGCGTCCATCATAGTTCGATATACAATGGCTAGGAAATGAAGGGGAGCCAAACCGGCGACATCTGGCAACGGCAAAAGGAGCGGGTCATAGCAAATCTTGAGGGGACGCCTGCTGGATAAGGACCAGGTTCTTGTGTGCGGAATTTAATTCGACAGCAATCCCGCCGTCTATGATGAGATCCAGAGCCAAACTAGTCATTCTGTACACGAAAAGGTTAGCGTCAGGTTTGTCGTACGTGTCGATGCTTTCGGCAGCCTCGGGATTTTGAGGTAAAAGAACGGGACAGTTGACGACATTTTTTGCATGTTTTGCCACTTCTGGTTGGATAGGGTCCGTATTGCAGGGTGGCCACCTCACTCCAATAGAATAGGAAGAAAGACGAAGATCTATCGTTTGACTGCGTGGCAGTGTCGTACGCGTACGTCACGAAAGGTAACATAGGATTGTAGCTTACCTTGGTACGATGAACGATGCGACATCCGACGAGGAGTGTTTCAACGATGTTGAAAAGAAAGACACGTCCACTGTCTCTAAGCGACTCGCTGGGTGCGCCGTGTCTTTGCACAAAACGATGAAGCGAGCAGATATCAACTTCGCGGGAAGTACCAACGGAAAAGCGCAGTGGCTTCGGCATACCAGATGAGATGACCGACGATCATCAAGCGGCTCCTAGAGACCGTGCAGGTCAGTGGCCCGTACAGGTGAACGCCAACAAGATACCGAATGGGCGTGCAGGGTATGGAAGTTGCTGCAAGGGGTCGGTCAGACTTCGCGCGGCGGAGGACTTACGGAGTTGACAGGCGAGGCAGGATGGGACGTACTTGCGAATATACCCGTACATGCCGTGCCAATAGTAACGCCGCGAAATCCGTTTGTATGTTTTCAGAACTCTTGCATGTGCACACTGAGGATCGGCATGGAATGAAACACAAATGTCAAACTGCAAATGGCGAGGAATCCCTAGGAGCCTCCATCCTACATCAGGGATGTAGGTGGATCTTGGAGATGGCCGTCCCGGATTGTGGAATTTGGAACTTCGCGGTGCTGTGCGCGAGAATGTTCAACTGCTGGTGATGTGGCGATAACGTCGACGACGGACGTATGCCGTCGGTCTTTCCGCTGCTCCTTAGGCGTACGAGCGACGGTAAGGGGTTCGAGAACGAGACTTGCGGCCGAGGAGCTTGCAGCATCGCTGTGAAGCGGAGCGCGAGACAGAACACCGGCGCCCCTGTGATTGCGACCAGGTTGGTAGGTTGCACGGATGTCACTCGAATGCAGAGAGCCCGGCGGGCGAGGCGTCAGGACGGCTCTTTAAATGACGACAGCCAGCAAAGCGTGCGATGACCCATGACGACATCAAACTGGCGGCCGTATAGATATATGCATGGCCGAACTATCATTAGAGCCCAAACGACAGGTAAACATTCCTCAGTAACGGAGTAGTTACATTGAGCTTTGGTTAGCGCCCGAATGGCGTGCGAAACGACATATCTTGAGGTACACGTTTGAGCTGAGCCAAGGCAACTCCGGAGGCCGAAGCCATTCGCGTCAATTTTTACTTCGCTAAGTGGAGCTGGGTCGTAGTGCCGGAGTACTGACGGTGAAGTCAGCCAACGCTTCCTCGCGTTCGGCGGACTAAGCAGACAGTTCACGTGGTCTGCCAAGAAGCTTCGTCAGGGGCGCAGTGATAGACGCAGAATTGGCGTACGAAGCGCTGAAAATGGGAACACGGAGCTGATAAGTTTCGAAGTTGCTTGATCGAAGTCGGTCTTGGAAACTACGCCACAGCACCGAGCTTGGCCGGTCAATGGAAATGGTCTTGGTTGGAGACGATGTGGCCAAAGATTATCAACTGCCCGGCTCCACCCCGCCACTTCTCAGATTTAGCTGCAGGTCGGCGTCGGTTAGGCACGCCGAAAATTATTGCTGTAGGCACGCGAGTTGGAAGCGGAAATCGTTGGAAAAGACAAGGGTGTTGTGTATAGGTAGCAGAGGAACGCGGGCCACTTGAGCTTGCGTACGATGTTTTCGATCATCCATTAGAAAGTGTTTATCGCTTTACACAGGCCGAGTGACATTATAGTAAACCCGCAAAGACCGTCGGATGTAACGAATGTCTTCTTATCTCTGTCAGAGGCGGCCATCGCCACATGCGCCGCCGCGGTGGCTGAGTGCCTGTAACGCTCGGCTGCTGGCCCGAAAGACGAGGCTTCGATCCTGGCGGCGGCGGTCGAATTTCGATAGGGGCGAAATTCTAGAGGCCTGTGTACTGTGCACGATGTCAGTGCACGTTAAAGAATCCCAGGTGGTCGCAATTTCCGGCGCCCTTCACTACAGCGTCCCTCATAGCCGGAGTCGCTTTGGGACGTTAAACTCCCATAAACCATTGGCACAGGCCAGTAGCCAGCAATTAAGTGAATAGACGCACAGTATTCTGAGCACTGAAGGCAGTCAAGATAAACGGGGAAGAGTGTGATTGTCCCTATGCCTAACATAGTTGAGGCGGCGCTAATCGAGACGTAATATGATAAAACTCTCATTCTTCTTACCAGTGCCAGCGGAGAATACCAAGGGCTTTGAGGGGGACGTGCGACACCACCGTGCAGAACGTTCTCAACTTGCTCACTAATCACGTGACACTCGGCCGCAGCGACAAGATATGGCCGCTGTCGAAAAGGCAGGTGAGAATCAACCGGTCTAGCGCGACGACGGGCAGTTGACGTCTGGCCTAAAGGTATCCGGGCAGCTGCTCACGGTGGGTCGATGGAAGCTTGTCGTCAGGCATCGTATCAGACACGGAATCTGAATGCAGAGGGTTCTCTGTGGGACTGTAGGCAGTCTCGCGATCTTCGAGGTTGGAGAGCAAGTAGGTTGTTTGAATAATTCAGAGTCCAGCGACCCACCACGCCGAAGGGTAAGTGTGCACGGGGACGGATTGTAAGCCACCATCTTCGTAAGACTTCTTGCGGACATCAAGAACCGCATACAACAGCGGCAGGTTCTTGCGGCGCGCAAAGGAAGCAGACGACGTAAATAAAACGGTGACTGCAGACGTAGGAGTACACGAGGGAGTAAAAAGCGTTCAATATCTTGGTGCAACTTCGGCTCCCTTAGCGACGGTGAGCTTCTGCATCCAGGTGGAATGGGTCTCAGCTGTAAGTTCGTCACGCAGCGCAGAAAATTCCACCTCAGCGCAGGCGCTATCACTCACGGATTACGTCACGTTGCGAGGAGAATTTCCATCGGAGAAGCCGGTCACGAGAACAGAACGACAGGACCGAGAACTGGACTGTGTATAAAATATCGTCAAATGACGGCCCGCGCTGCGCGTTCAGTCAGAGGTGCAGTTCGCTCTTGACTGGCAGTGCGGAGCGACAGACCGCGAAATGACGCTGTTACTGCGCGCAGTGTGCGGCATAGCCTTTCATGAGTCATGGAAACCACGGAAGCCGTGCCGGCAAGCGCGTATATCGGCGGTCCCTCGACCGTGACTTGTATGACGCTGTGGGGGGAAAGATGACGCCTTGAGCTCATCGAAGCTTAGGCAATTCGTGCCTACGAAATGGCAGAACTTAGTTTTCCTCGTCAACGAAGGCAGGGAAACGGCGCATGGGTGAGAGCGAACAGCGACGAGGGAGAGGGGAACGACAAGTCGCATACTGACGCTGGGTGGTTGCCTACACAATCTGAGGCGAGGACGAACGGTGGACCGCCCGTAATCAGGGTGAGAAGGTCATTGCTTGCTGTGATGATAAATGACTGTCTACTGTCAAAGACGGTTGGATGAATAAAACAAGATAAGCGCACAAGTTGTGACCATCTCATTCTGTAAGTTTTTTCTGGCCCATTTGGCAACGTAGACAGCCTCGGTCTTCTTATACCTCACGTCCCCTCCCCATTGGGAGAAGGTGAAGTAATTAATGTGGGAAGGATGTTGCGATGGCCGCTAAAGAGGATTAACCGGTTTGCTTGCCAAGCTTAGATAAAGAGATGCGCCAGCTAAGCAGAAAGAAATCCGGGGGGGGGGGGGGAGGGGGGGGGGGGTAGCAAGCGTGGGCTAGAAAGGCTGTGTGTATTTTTCTGAGAGGGCAGCTTCGGAGGTTGCTGGAGTTAAATATATTCCAATGACACATCTGCTAAGTCTTTTCTCGCATTCTTAATTGCATCCACTATGTTTAGCAGATATTCAACATTTCATTCTCGCGCAAATAAATTTCAAAATAGACGTTTTCCTGGCCTGAACTCAGATGATTTGAACAGGAAACACTGCACGTAATCCGCACGATGATCCCGCTCCCCGCCTCACTAACAAAATTTTGAGGTGTATATTAATTGTTGTTGTTTGTTAGTGGCCTTTTATTAATAAAATAACAGTGGACGGAAAACATGTCGGTAGCCGTGGCATCTGCCATCCAAAGCTGAAGCACCTGAGCTGCGTTTAGCGGGAATATAAGGACAGGGAGAGGGAAGGAGAGCGGTTAGCGATAGTAAGAGCATAGTAGTGGTGGGAAATACGCACTGTGTACCAATACCGTATAGGAAATAAATGCGGCCTCCATGGCATTTTATGGAAACACGTCATTTACAGTCACTGCTTCAGCCATTCAACTCGCCTACTAGTGTTTTCCCAGTAACGTTCGCGACCTCATGACTGCGTCCTGCGAAGCATCGTCACTGGCCCTCGACTGCGTTTCGGCTTCGGTTTGCTCTCTCTGCTGCTCTAAAATGGTTTGTTGTGGGGGAGAGACGGGGTCCGAGGGAATTCGATGCCAGTGTCAACACAAAATGTTCGACGAGGCCCCCTAGTTGCCGTTTATCTGTAGGTTAATCTTGAGAGCGTTCGTCAGCGCTGTGCCCTACAAGAGTGGCGGACATGTGGCGTCCTCTATTATCGCAAGTGTCACTTGATCGAGGGTAGGCAGCGTCAAGTGCGCGAGAACCCTGGCATGCTATCTTCGGCATCAGGACCACCAGAACCGAGTCCCTCGCTATACGATGAGCACATCGAATAAGTGAATTGAGCGGTGCGCTATCATTTGTTGCAAAAGAACACAATTATGCGCTTGTGCCTGTGTTTATCTCTTTCGTCCTGTCTATTAGCGCTGTTCAGTAAGCTTCCATCAAAATGCACCAGCCCTACTCAGTCATCTCCTTGGATTGAAAAAACCCCCCAGATTTGCGAAATTGATACGGCAACCTCGTCACTACGGCGTCTCTAATTTCCCTGGAGCTGCTTTAATTGCGACGTTAAACCCCACAAAACAATACAGCCGGGCAGACTGCAGCCTTTTAATGCGGGAGCGGGTAAAAA
This sequence comes from Amblyomma americanum, assembly GCF_052857255.1. Classification (NCBI taxonomy): domain Eukaryota; kingdom Metazoa; phylum Arthropoda; class Arachnida; order Ixodida; family Ixodidae; genus Amblyomma; species Amblyomma americanum. The sequence continues at coordinate 122,729,509 of NC_135507.1, read as the reverse complement.
ACAACACTAGTAAACAAACACTGATTACGTTCAAGCATAAAGTCGAGAAAAGAACACTCTTGAATCAAAACAGTCACACTTAATAACAGCGCATGAAACACATTCGCATTAAGAAGAAGCACTCACACACACGGACGAACGCTGCACTCGCGTCTGGTTTACTGCAGCAAGACAGGCCCTGCGTCGTGAAGGCGTGCACAAATATCTGCTGCGGGTCCTTGGACCCAAGATATTACATTATTTTCGGAATATAGCGGTGTGCTTGGCCCGGTATTGCACTGCCTCCGGGATCGACCCGGGGCATATTAGCGCGCGCCTTTTCTTTCTATCTTTGCTCTCCTATCTTTAATTAAAGTTCCCTTCTTTCACCACGCGGAAGCGAGCGTGTCTCGGCTTGAGCCAGTAGGCAGGTCCGTGCACTTTCCTATTCTTACTTCCTATCAGACACAGCAATGGGCGCACAGAATGCACTGAGAAAGACACGTGCAAAAGGAAAACCTAGAGTCGAGATGGACGCTAAGAGACACCTTCTGACAGGGAAAAGGTCGAATTCCAGTGTGTACAAGAAAATGGCAGCATCGCTTACTCCGCTATTGCCCCATAATAAATATTGCAGTAATTGCGTAAGCGATGCTTTATTTTCTTGTACAGACCGGAATTCAACCTTTTCTATGCCACAAGATATCTCTTAGGGTGCATGTCGGCTCTTGGTCCGCCTTTGGTACGTGTCTTTATTATATAGTGCACTCTGTGCGCGCATTCACGACGACGGGTTTATATGCAGCATGCCCTGTTGCCATTACACACATTTTTAGACAATCTATAGACTGTGTATAGGCTTCTGCATATAAATTCTACAGAATATAATTTGGACCACCTGGGGATCTTTAACGTGCACTGACGCACACGGGCGCCTTAGCGTTTTTCCTCCAGAAAAACGCAACGCCGCGGTTGGGTTCGAACCTTGGAACTCCAAATCGAATTATTCCGGAGCCCTCCACTACGGCACCCTTCTTCCTTTCTTCTTTCACTCCCTCCTTTATCCCTTCCCTTACGGCGCGGTTCAGGTGTCCAACGATACATGAGACAGATACTGTGCCATTTCCTTTCCCCCAAAACCAATTATTATAGAATCTCTATAGACTGCATATAAATTGTATAGAATCTCTATAGACAAACCCCACAGAACAATCTATAGGCAAAACAAATCCTTTAGACAGTATATATCAACCCGCCGCCGTCGCTCAGTGGCTAGGACGCTCGGCTACTGATCCAGTGTTCTCGGGTTCGAACCCGACCGTGGCGGCTGCGTTTCGATGGAGGCGAAACGCTAAGGCGCCTGTGTGCTGTGCGACGTCAGTGCACGTTAAAGATCCCCAGGTGGTCGAAATTATTCCGGAGCCCTCCACTACGGAACCTCTTTCCTTCTTTCTTCTTTCACTCCCTCCTTAATCCGTTCCTTTTCGGCCCGGTTCAGGAGATTCCCGATATGTGAGACAGATACTGCGCCATTTCCTTTACCCAAAAACAAATTTTCATTTTCTTAGGCAGACATACCCCGCCGCGGTGGCTCAGTGGTTAGGGCGCTCGACTACTGATCCGGAGTTCCCGGGTTCGAACCCAACCGCGGCGGCTGCGTTTTTATGGAGGAAAAACGCTAAGGCGCCCGTGTGCTGTGCGATGTCAGTGCACGTTAAAGATCCCCAGGTGGTCGAAATTATTCCGCAGCCCTCCACTACGGCACCTCTTCTTCCTTTCTTCTTTCACTCCCTCCTTTATCCCTTCCCTTACGGCGCGGTTCAGGTGTCCAACGATAAATGAGACAGATACTGCGCCATTTCCTTTCCCCCCCAAATACCAATTATTATTATTATTATTAGGCAGACATACAGTCTATAGATTTATGGCCACACACTTTTAGTAGACGTGTGTCTATGGACAGTCTGTAGATTACGAATAGCCAAAAGGAATATCGATATAAAGGCAATGAGTATAACAAGTCCATAGACTGTCTATAGACCATTTTTATGAGGAATGCAGTGAACAAGCCGTGAGTGCAGCGCTCATCCGTGTGTGTGAGTGTTTCTTCCTAACAAGAATATGTTGCATGTGTGGCTGTTATGTGTGACTGCTTTGTTTTCAGTTAGAGTTTCTTTAATAATTTTATACTTGAACATCATCAGTGTTTGTTTACTATGTTTTCTTTTAGCCATGCACACCCGCATTAAAAGGTTGACCTGCCAGGCTGCATCGTTTTGTGGGCTTAATTCCCCAAATTAAGTCATTTGTGCTAAGGCACGCAAACGTAGGTAATGAAAACACGTATGCCACTCTTGTTGGATACTTCAGCAGCGCTGTTTGTGAAGGTATCAGGGGGGGGGGGGTGTTAACGTCCAAAGCGACTCAGGCTATGAGGGACTCCGTAATGAAGGGCTCCAGAAATCTATACCACCTGAGATTGTATAACGTGCACTTACATCGCAGAGTACACGGGCCTCTAGAATTTCGCCTCCATCGAATTTCGACCGCCGCGGCAATGATCAGCCGAATATCGATGGAGGCGAAATTCTCTACGGGCCTCTAGAATTTCGCCTCCATCGAATTTCGACCGCCGCGGCAATGATCAGCCGAATATCGATGGAGGCGAAATTCTTGAGGCCCGTCAATGGGAGATGCATTAAAAGAATGGGAAGGGGAGCACAGTGTAGAGATGTGGAACAGTAGCGAACGCCTGGAGATCTGTACTCGTACAAGGGTGTGTCAGCTACACTCGGCCTGGAACATAATCTGAAGAATGCTGCAAATTTCATATTTGGATGTACGGTTAACCACCGCATCAATCGGTCGTTGTCGGAAGTTGGCTAGCAGAGCAACTTACTCTATCGGGGCCTCAAAATGCGCGTCAACAGTACCCGGTCTACATACTGGCAATAAAACCGATCGGGTCTTGTTGCGACTCTGTCATTTTTCGATATTGAGCGCCCTATACTGCACTAGCTGCTTAGCTTGTTTTGTGGCGCTACTTGCGTGTTTATGTGAAAACCGCTTATTTCTGACCTATTAGCCCTTGCACTCCGCTGACTGAGTCAGCTTTTTATGTCAAATATAGATGAAAAGGTGTTAAGACATTAATATAACTGTTTGAATTTCACATGACGTGGTTCGGGTGTCCACCGAAATGTGGGACGATTACTGCACCAGTTCCTTCCCACAAAAATTAGCTGCGATTTAACTACTGCTGAACCTGGTTAGAGCGCGAAAGCTGTGGTACATCGGGCAAGTAGATGCGGCTTGGCGTCTGTAACGTTGAGAAAATTGAAAATTGATTTTGAGGAAAGGAAACGATGCAATGACCTTCTCGCATATCGGCGTACAATTGAACCGCGCCATAAGGGAAGGAATAAAGGAGTAACTGAGAGAAGAAAGGAAGAAGCAAGTGCGGTAGTGCAGGTCTCCGGGATAATTTCGACCATGGTAAAAGAATGCAGCGCGAAAAAAACAAGGACGAACAGATGTGGACAGGACAAGGCGCTTTGTCCTGTCCACATCTGTTCGTCCTTGTTTTTTTCGCGCTGCATTCTTTTACCATGTTCACTGACCAACAAGCCCAAACAGCCGCTTTAGTTAATTTCGACCACCTGAGGATCTTTAACGCGCACTGACATCACACAGCGCAGGGGCGCCTTTTGCGTTTCGCGTCAATCGAAACGCGGCTGCCGGGATCGGGTTCGAACCCGGGTACTCTGGGTCATTAGCGGAGCGCTCTAACCATTGAGCCACAGTGACGGGCAATGTACTTATGCGTTACAGCGTTCTAGACTACGATGATTTTGAGAAAAGGAAGAGCGCAAAACTTGCTCCCTTGTTCAGCCCTCCACTACAATGCCTAGAATACTGCCGGTATATTTTATGCACTGTACCTCCACTAAGGAACCTCTTTCTTCGTGTCTTCTTTCGATCCCTCCTTTATCCATTCCCTCATGGCGCGAATCAGATGTCCGTCAAGATGTGACACAAGTACTGTGCCATTTTCTTAAAAAAAACGTTTGTTTTTTCAGCTTGAAGCGGCGCAGCGTCTCTCCAATTGTTGCCGTTTCTGGTTTTCCCGACGGGGTCTAGGCGTCCGTCTCCGCCTCAAACCGCCGTATAGACGTCGCGGAGAGGAGAAGGGACGCGGGAAAGGTGACCACTTGTGACATTTGTAAAAATAGATAATGTGATTAGGAATACTATGTATGTTATGAGTTTATGGCATTCCTGATCGTTTATTTTTTTCAAATGTCACTAGTGGTCGCCTTTCCTGCGTCTTTTCTTCTGTCCGCGACGTCTATGCGGCGGACTGAGGCGGAGACGGTCGCCTATACCATAAACTCGGAACATCCACAGCAATGTCATTGATCTGTGTACACAGTGCAGCAACACAAGCGGCAGAAGCTAATGTGCGCGGCACTTTTTATTGATACCAAAGTTGCATACGATAACGTGACGCATGAGGCCATACTTGATATGCTAGAGGCTGTTGGAATCGGTGGACAGGTGTATAGGAGGATCTAAATCTATTTGACCAAAAGGGCATGTTTATTATGCGTGAAGAAGACTCCACTCTCCCGCATTACACCTACCGGGTCGTGCCCCAGGGCGAAGTGCTCAGTCCTACTTTGTTTAATCTAGCACTCCAGGAGTACCTACCTAATACAGTCCTTATCTCTATGCATGCCGATGACATCTGCACCTGGGCCTCCTGCGTAACGCGTCTCCAGGTGCGAGCAAGACTACAGAGGGAAGCAACCATAACTTCCTCCTATCTTCGAGAGCAACGTCTGAGCGTGTTAGCCGAGAAGTGCGCTATAGTGGCATTTATGCGCAAAAGAATGACTCATTATCCGCTAACTATTGACGGCTATGTCGTTGCCTATCGTGCATCTCATCGTTTTTTAGGAATTGCTATAGATCGCAATTTATCATGGAGCCTGCATTGTAAAGAAAAAGCTAATCTCTATCACTGACCTGCTCAGATTTAATTGCGGCAGATCATGGGGCTTGTTGATTCTATCAATGCTGCAGCTGTACAGAGCACTCTTTTTCGGATTTTTGCGGTATAGTGCACAAGTGCCTTCAAGCACATGCAAGACAAATTTGCGTGCCCTCAAACTATACAAGCTGAGGCATTTCACACATGCCTGCGTCTCCCTCGCAGAGTATCAACAGTTGCCATCATTGAAATCGCCCAGGACTACCCACTCTCGACGTATATAACCCTTGACAACCTGCGTATCCACATACGGTGTCTAAAAAGTATTCCCCAGCACCACCTTGTGCCAGTGGGGGATCAAAGACCACACGCAGCGCTTTCAAAGGTTATACCAGCCCACCAGTCTTCCTATCACAGTTCACCCCGACAGCACAGCCTTCCTCTGCGCTGTGGTCTGCGGGAGGCATGCGTACGCCTTACAATTGCGGGCATAACGAAAAAATCGAAGTTATTGACACCGGCCATTAAACAGCTGACACTCTACCTACTCCCCGCCGCATATAGTGACCGCACTCATGTGTATACAGATAGTTCGGTCCCTGGCACAAGTTCAACCTATGCCGTGGTCATTCCTGCGAGACAGACCTGTATTACCCAGCAAACTACACGTCGGACAACCTCCACCGAGTCAGAATTGGCCGCTCTTCTTGCAGCTGTGCCGTACATCGGTGAACAAGCACCCCACAAATGGGCTGTGTTCTGCGACTGAAAAGCAGCCCTGCAGTGTCTTATTTCTGCTCTACGCCATGGCAATCGCGATCAACTCGTAGCTGAATTAAGACATCTCCAAGCCAGGCGCAGGAAGAGGGTCACGACATCGTCTGCCAATGGATACCGGGACACTTTGGCATTGTCGGAAACGACGCAGCTGACGCTCTAGCTCGAGCGGCTCACGGCGGTGCCAACATTGTCTAGACACCATTGACAAGAGCCGGCGCAGCAAGACACTGCAAATGCTTGGCCGAAGAGAGCTTTTAGCGTCATGGTCTTCTCCTCATGCCGTCTGTACCGCCTAGACCCCTTACTTACACTCAATCCTCCGTAAGGCCTCTCCCGCTGCGATGCTACGCTGTTGTGTCGCCTGTGGCTGGGCGTGGCGTTCACAAATGCCTACTCCCACTTAATCGCAATGGCAGACTCTCGTGCGTGTGAGATCTGTGGGTGCGACGAAACTATAGAACACCTTCTTTGTAACTGCCCTCGGTTTCAGCGTGAGCGTGCACTCCTGGCTGAAACACTCTGCCGTTTAGATCCTCGGCTCCTTACTGAAGCCAAGATTCTGGGTCCTTGGAGTAAGCTTTCATCGCAGAGGACAGCTTTGAAGGCACTTTTCAAGTTCTTGAAGGACTCAGGGCTGAGTGCAAGGTTGTGAACTATCAGTGTGTGCCTTGTGCACCCTGCAAGTAATGGCCCACGGACACGTGGAAAAGTGATCATCTCCCTTTGTCGTCTCCCCTTTCTATCTCTCCTTCCATTCCCATTCCCATTCCCACGTGTAGGGTAGCATACCGGGCGCTGCATAGGGTAGTTAACCTCCCTGCTATTCCGTTTGTCTTTGTCTTTCTCATAACATACACAGATTCATAACTCAATAAACAGATTCATGCTCTGGAACAACCCGAAATACTCCAATAACAATAAAAAAATGCCTGCTGTGAAACCGTGATGGGTGTATGTATGGGCAGCACATGCCATTTAGCTCAACAACATCAAGGTAGAATGACAACAGATAGTCTTGAACCAGTATCTGTTTATTATAGAAAAACAGCCCATGGGCTCAAACAAAAATATATCGAGAAATAAAATGCGAAACAAATAAAGCATCGCTCAAGAAGGCCTCAAGCCTTCTCCCACCTTCCTCACACCAGCCAACGTCGGCAAACCACAAACGCCAGCAGCTTAGAGGTAAAAGAGGGTGGATGAGAGGCGCGGGTTGTGCTCCGCGTGCAGCGACTGGCCCGCGAGGAAGGCCAGCTTGTGGGCATACTGGCACGGGGCCGGCACGCGGATGGCGCCCGGCCAGTTGAAGTACAAGTGGGTCAGCTTGTAGGCCAGGCGCTGCATGTGGTCCGGCTTGAGGCCCGTCGTGTCATAGATGACGTTGTAGTGCGTCGGGGCCACGGTCCCCTGGCGCACGCTCTGTGACACCAGGAAGAAGTCGTAGCGCTCGGGGCGCGTCACCTCGCTGTCGACCACGGTGCCCGGTGGCGGGTTGGTCACGTGGTCACGTCCCGACACGAAGAAGCGCGTCGAGATGCGCTTGGTCACCACCACGAAGGCCAGCTTGTGCTCCACGCCCGGGAAGAGCGCTTGCAGCGAGGCCAGGATCTGATCGATCTCCCACACCTTCACCTGCGCCGCGCACAACAGAGACACGCTTCAGTCGCGCCCGCTGCCGCCACCAGCATCACCTGCCAGTGTATTTCTGCTGAAAGCAGAGGGCATTTGAAGTTACCAAAGAGTGGTTGGACGATCGGTGGTTCAAAGGCAGAGAGGTGACATAAGATTAAAAGTGAAGGACTGAAATACGGAGAATTGTGAGACCAATTTATATCATAGTAAAAAAAATTGTGAGATTACTGTGGCACCCGCATTGAAGGAATGCGCAAGCATTGATGCCTTCTCGCCCCTCTTTGCTTAAATTAAGTACCATCATTGCCCATTTTGAGTTAATAACTTGGCGCCATGCTTCGTTTTAAAATATGGCACCAGGCTTTGCTCCGTCTTCACTTCTGGTTTTTCAGATTTGTCGGCACGCTTTAGCTCCGCCTACTTGCGGTGTTTTCAAATTTTGCGCCACTTTTCCTCCAGCCCAGCCCACTTTCGGGACATTTTTGGCTCTAATAAATTACCCCACATGCACCTCATGACTTCCCCTGCGAGATTTTTTGATGCTCAATCTAACGCAAACATTGTTTTTCTTATAACTCAATTCGTTCGAACGTTGTCGTGATAGCATATAGTGACCAGGAGCTTCACCAGGAGCTTTCACCCAAGCCCCAGTGGCAGCCGTGTTGGTGTATATTGATGGAACATGGTGGAAGCCCGCGCGCAAGTCTAATCTGCTTGTCGACACTTGCTCGGGCTTCCAACATCGAATTTTCATGTTGCACATCATCACACAGCCCCCGTCACCTCATGTGGAAACCACCAAAAAACAGTACGCTTAAACTTTCGATTACCGCACTCTATTGCCGCGAGTTTGGTCCAGAGCAAGACGTGCATGCCTGTCACATACTTTCTAGCCATGATGACATCCTCATGGAAAATCGACCACTCACGCAGGTGCCATCTGCAATGTTTCCAATATCTGTACATTTCCTCATGCTATTCGGAACTCCCGGGAATCAAATCAGTGCGTACGTACATGCCAGATGCTCAGAGCTCCAGTCTCTTGATTCCTAATCCTATTCTATTACTCAGAAATTCAGCCTGCCTTGCGATAAAAAGTTACCGTTCTCAGAAGAAAATCTAAGTTTACTGTGGAATAAAATCTTTCTGTAATCACTACAACGCCTCAGCAAGAAGTTAAGCGTGGTCCACTACTGCAGTTTCCTGCAGGATCAAACGTCCAACATGGAGGCCGCATCATCTCTAGCGGACACGAAATGTAAAAATACCCGTGTAGTCTACTATGTAAATGGAAGTTAAAGAACAGCTTGTAAAAATTAATTAGCCACCGGTGGTCTAAATTATCCCCCTGCCCTCCACTACACCATATCTCGCAGCTTTCATGCAGCTTTGATACCCTCAGTGCCAAACGTTTTTAGGCGATTGAATATACATCTCGTTCGGTCGAAAAGCCGTCGTCGTATTCGGCCCCTCGTGTCGGAAATAATAGGGGTTGCGTAAAACAAATCTTACCATGCCAAGCGTTTTCCGCAGAATGTTCCGGATTGTCTCATGATTCAGCGTTTCGCGCAGTATAAGCTTACTATGTTCGAGTCTAGCTCACGGCAGGAATTCGAACCGGCGTTTTATAATGGGGCTGCGTAAAAAATCCTCTCATGCTAATCTGCGGTTCTAGTGATTGAGGATTCATTGGTGTGGGATGGCCGATGACGAGGTAAGGAAATAATTAGATTTAATTGAAAAATTGACATATTATAGAAAAGAAAAAACGTAAAAAGCGGTGTTCAAAGATTTCAGAACTCTCAGAAGGATAAGTCAATGCTTGATGATGCTATTTAAGACAATTTAGGGGGTAATTGAGCAATTATTTAACTGAAACAATTGAGAAAAGGAGAAAAATACGTTCAAAGGCGTCAAACTGCTAAGAATGGAAAACCTAACCCACTCCGCTATCGCATTATACTGTTAATGCGAAATTTAAGCGTCCTGTTCAATTTTTTTGATGTGATAGCATTAAATGGACCATGAAGGCGAAAACTCGCCAGCAACGTCTACGTGAAGCACCGGCCTTAAAGGGACTTCCCTCTCTTCACCCTCCACCTGTCAACTGTTCTCTTGCAGGGGAGAGAAGCCAGACGTGGTTCGATGAATGAGGAGCAGGCCCATGCTCAGAATATATAGCCTCCCAGGGAACGATGTGTGCGAAATTGAAGCTTCCTGGATCCATTACTTCTCGCAGAGCTCGGGAAGAACAACATGGTTCTCAGAGGCCCACTGGTGGCTCTGTTTGAAATGGACACCTTCCTGTGCAGAGGTATCCCTTACAAAAATTTCTTTAGACAGTCAATACAGTGTCTATGGACAAATGCTAGAGAGAAGTCTGTAGGCAATACTAATCCTATAGGCAGTCTATACACATTCTATAAATTTATGGCCATACACTTTTAGTTGACTTTTGTCTGTAGACATTCTATAGACTATGATTAGACAAAGAAATATCTATAAAAAGGCAATAGAGTCTATAACAAGTTTATAGACTATCTATAGACCATTTTTATAAGGGATATTGCATAACCACTACCGCACTGCTCTGGTAGTGGTATGATGAATTGCCACAATCTCAGATTTTAAATAGAAAACAACTGGAGTAGACTGGGTAGTGGAAGACAATGGACTCAGAATTGGAATAGAAATATAATTAGAATAAAATGAAAACTGCAATAGAATGGTGAGGCGAAGAAGAATACTGTCATATTTCCTCTGCATCAATCCAATTGATCGCTCTAAAATGTTTTTTCTTCCCAGCTACGAAACAAGCTATAGCAAACACTTATCAATACCTTGCAGTATGACAGGACAAAAATGACGAAGTCTGTCTCGCCAGGACGTTTTAGCACCCGCAAAATGCTTGCCAAGATGTAATGAATCCTCGCGCCCATTATTATTTATTACCAGTGGTGACGAACACCACAAAACAGGTACACCATGTTATTATCTAGAAAGATAGACAAATTCTTTCTGCGACCTTCAATGGTCCGTCCAGGTGGAAGAGATAAGATGACGCGACGCCTGGACCATCCAAGCCACGCAGTTTTCGAAGGCATACGGTGCCATATACCAGGCCATAATCACGTCTTCGAAATTTTTTTTTTCCAAAAGCCGCAAAGAGAAAGGTGGACATGCCTCTCGACCAGTAAATGTTGGAAACTCTTGAGAGCTGACTTCCCCTGCCAAGAACAGTAATAGACTCTCGATGTATTTCTACTGAAAGTCGACAGAAACTCTATTTGAATTTTTTGAGGGGATGGCATTAGCATCGGCCAGCTACATATTTCTCATTGAGACTATCTTAATAACCACAATAGTTATGTAGCAAGCGATTACAATTTAGCTAAGCAGCCTACCTGTAAACCTGATTCGCTTGTATTTGGATGTTTATGGTTTATGGGTTATATGGGTTTAACGTCACAAAGGGACTTTGGCTATGAGGGACACCGTACTGAAGGGCTTCGGAAATTTCTGATGTTCGCCACCACTACAGTTGCAGCACACAATGCCTGCACTACGTACCTGCATTAAACTCCACATGCATCTACATTATATGATTTTGTTTACATAATACGGTAGAGCTCGAATGGTCCAGGAAGGTTGGTCAAAAACTAGAAAAAATGAGCATTCATAAAACCAAGAAATAACAATACAGTTCAAAGGTCACAGTACAAATTTTGAGAACATTTAGGCTCTGCCTTAATGATATGACGCGACAGCATAAAATGTTGATTCCCATATGTGCAGAAGGTCATTCTGTACATTCATAGAACCATGGGACACCTCATACTCATCCTAGTGCAGTGGTGCAGCGGTTAAGCAATGAGAAACGTGCCTTCGCCCTTGTGTGCCCCGGGTTTCTCTTTTCGAGCGACCAATCATTAACTGCCATCTATGATGGTGGGGAGCTTGCTCCCTATCCAGTAGGCAGGTTGCGACGCCACTGCAAGGCCACGTGACCTAGATGGCCCACCTGCCTCCTGGGTTGCTCTGCGGGCACCACCTGCCACAGTTATGCTCGTGACTTTACTTAAGTTTGTCAAGGAAGCGTCCGTCTGCAATGGCCAAATTGACCAAAACAGTTACCACGTGACCTCGCTACATTACAGCAACAGTGGGTATATAGCGCCTGAATAGATACCTATACTTTCGACTCGTTATATACATGCTAGTATATTGGTGCCATTTTCATAAATTCTGGGGGCCACCTGCTTGATGCAGAATGTCCTAAATGGTGCCAAATGATGCGACATATTCGAGAGGATAAAACTGCTAATTGAGATGAAGCCGAAAATATGTGAGAGATTCGCACCAACGACCTTCCCAACCCAAACCGTACATTCTGAGGGTGTTCAGGCGGCCATTGCGGCCGAACCGCCCGTAGGAGGGGGTTCCGGTTGGTGTCAAACGATTAGTCCTGTTGTGCTGCACACGTTTATAACATTCATTACCTGACATAACGAGAAAATATACCGGATATAGCGAACCTGTCTGTAGATTGCAATAGAAGTGCAAAATCCATGATGTAGATGGCGCTGCTTGTGTCTTAGAAGGGATGTTTCTGGAAAGGAAACATTCTCGAACATTCGCATTTACTCTTGCTCATGTTTGCTGAGCACACCGTTGCAAATACGAAGCTCCCGTAGCTAGCACTGTGAAGTCGAACACTGGGGAAGCGTTGGCGGAGAATTTTTTCGTTCACAATGCCAACGCCGGGTGTTCTGGGTAACGAGGCCTCTGACGCTATCGCGTTAAAACTGCAGGTAAACAGAGTACCACCAGAAATGCTCACCTGGGGGATCTGTCCGTCAGACACCCCGTCGCGGAAGAAGATGATGCGGTCGGGCGAGGCGCCATCGTTGCACTGCGAGTACTGGCGCAGTGCGTCGCGCAGCAGCGAGGCGAGCGATTTGCCCAGCCCCTCGTGGGTGTCGTAGAAGGAGACGCGCTGGCGCTGTTGCCAGCGCGTCAGGCTCTTATTCATGCTGGCCACGAATGCGCCCGCAGAGCGATTGGGCGTGCTCGAATCCGGGTAGGTGTCGTACCCGATAACCATGGTGCTGGCCAGCGGGATCTCCAGGCACCAGGCCTCGCTGCCCAGCTTGCAGTTCAGCTGCACCGCCACCTTGGTGGCCACAGAGCGGATGGTCTTGCGGTTGCCGATAGTGCGGGCAAGGATCACCTGGAAACAATGAGGGCCATCATCACCATTATGCACTGTACTGCGTTAGCCATGACTTTGCTTTCCTGAGTCTACTTGCCTCATCTTACCCTACAGCTCCTTGCTACGTTAACACTTACATACACGTCGACCAACTTTCACACCTAGACAGCCCTCGCGTCGCTCTTGGCGTAAGTGTTTACAGTGCTGGGAAAAAAGGCAGCAGCTAATCTTGACAGCAATATACATTACAGTACGACCAACTAGACAGTGATGCTCCTGACTTGAGAATTGCTCGGTGCTCACCATGTCAAATGAAGTGATTATTCTCTTTGCGCACAGCATTCTCGCCAGTTATGAACTGGAGCCTCCAATTATACAAACGAAACCAACTGAACAATAACTGAAATGAGGTAATTCTAAATTATTTGAGTCCTGGAAAGCACACAACATCACAGCACACCATACATTTTCCCTATTTTGCAGACAAAGGGCAAAGGGAACACTCATTCCAACTGATAATAATAATAATGCTTGTTTGCATCAAATGCAACATACATGATGCTGTTGGTCTACAGAAAAAGCTGTAATGAGCACAGCTTGACGAAGCCGCAGGCGCCCTGTACAATGGCCATCTTGTGAGCATCGCAAGAACAGAGTCAGGAGAAGTCTTGAAAAGTAAATCCAGAATTTTTACTGGATCTTGCTACCCGCTTCGGGCGGCAAAGAACAATAGCCTCGGCCTACCTGCGTGTGGAGGCCGAGGTCAACGCAGGCCTCCTTCTTGATCAGGTCGTAGCGGTCCTTCCGGTTGTTGGGAAGCACGATCATAGCCAGCTGAATTTTGCCCCTTCTTGCAAGCTGGTTGAGGCCTTGTACGAAGCCTGAGGGCCGGTCATCGTCCAGCAGCACCAGGCGCGATTGCGCGATCTTGACGCCCATGGGAGGGCACACGGACATCAGGGTGCGCACGAACTCCGTCACGTTGGCCTCCTCGCGCCGGTGGCAGAGGACGATCCACGAATCGACGGCGACGGCCACGTGCAGCAGCCGGTCGCGTGTCTCGCGCGAGAAGTCGGCCGTGGCCGCGCTGTAGCGGTACACGTTGCTGCCCTGCATCACCTTCTCGGGCGGCAGCACGCGGGCGTCGATTGTGACGAGCGAGTCGTCGAACCGGATACCCCAGTTGTCCATATCATTGCGGATGGCCTCGTTGTTGTTGATGCGCTCCATGAGCTCGAGCAGGTTCCGCACCCGTTTGGAAGGCTCCACGCGGGTGTGCTGAGCCAGGTCCCGCATCACGGACACGTTGGCCCGCATCTGCGAGAGAATCGAGGGCCCATTAGACAGCGACTGTGGTTTGTGGTATATAACCGTCCCAAATCAACTTACACTATGAGGGACGCCGTAGTGGAGGGTCTCCGGATATTTTCGACGACCACCTGGAGTTCTTTAACGTGCACTGACAATGCACGGCACACAAGTCTCCACAAATTCGCCTCCATCGAAATGCGACTGCCGCGGCCAGGATCGAACCCGCATCTTTCAGGACACCAGGCGAGCACCATGACCACTCAGCCACCGTGGTGGCGGACAGTGGCACTTATATGAGTAGCTTCAACTGTTCAGAGACGGCCAACAATTTCCGGTCGGGTACCAGAAGGCCCGTATACACATTATGTGCTAAACCACCTTACGGGACTTTGTAGGAGCACATGTGCTATTGGCGACCACGACACCTAGCGGGCTATGCATTAAGTGCCCACCAAGTGCGTAAATTCATATTGGCATGCCTTAAACCAAAGAACGGTAAAAGATGCTGATGCCCTCCCATCCACGAGCCCGTTGCTCCACAAACGTTTGCAGCACCTTCAAATCAATTCAAACAAAAACAATATAAGAAGCAGAACCACAAACCACCATTTCTGCTTTCCAACCTTTCGATGTAAAATTCAGATTTTTAGTATGTCTTAAACATTTGCAGCACTTGTATTGTAATGCAGTAAAACCACGCCAAGCCCGCTCAAGGCATACTCGCATAAGCAATAGGTGTGCTTAAAGAGTTGCAGCATGAAGTACCCTGCCTCCGTTCCCATTCAGCCTCATATCCTGATGCCCGCTTACAGCGTAGTGGCTTATCGCAAACATTTCGGTTAATGCGTGCTGATCCCGTAAAGGGCTGAAGGAGTATCTCATAGCACACCCACGAGTACGCCGCGCATCGCAAAGAAGCAAGCTTCACGGGTATTATGTCGATACGGTTACTGCGTATACTATAGCACGCTTGAAGCTGCTGACACACTCGGAGAGCGATCTCTTTAGACCGAGACGGTGGTAAGCAATCGGAGCGAAGCATTTGATTCGCTCCGATGCTTCCGAATGCTCTTCAACGGTGGGAAGCATTCGGAGCGAAGTTCCGAATGCTTCCCACCATCGAAGATAACGCCTGAGAAGTGCTCGTAACCGTTTACAGTGGAAAAGAACTCTAGAAACTGTCACCTTTTCAAGCTTAGAGACAGATAGTGCATTTTAGGCGGCACTATAGCGTGGTCCGATAGCGACACTGTTGCCTCTGTCACTGTGGAAACGCCATCGAGGAAGCTTAAGACGGGCTTCTCCTGTTCCAAGCAAAACGGCCGGGGCCTAGCGGAGAAATAAGCGGGCGTCTAGTGGGGAAATTTAGTGCCGATTGAAACGCCCTGGAAGCTGCGCTAGTATAGCCTCGAGGCCTATAATAGAATAACAAATTTATGTGGTCATGCGCGAATAAAAATGGCAGTTAATTTTCGCCTAAATTCTATAAACGTGGGAAAGGAGAACTGCATAAAGCCTAGCCACTCAAATGCAACCGCACGAAAAGACACGGCACGGCATGAGCGATTGCTCATGTGACTCCGACCATAATGGCTGTCGCGCGCTGTGAGCGGACAGGCGGAGTGCGCTGGCGACGCGCTACGGGTGAGGGCATTGGCCAAGCGGTGCGCGCTAGGATTGTAAACGATGGCGGCACCGTCGGCAGTGATGGCACAAAGCCACAAACAGCGCAAGATCTTTCTCCAGGATAACCCATTTTAGTAGTGTTTTCCGACTAAAACGGTACAGTACGGTATATGGGGTTCAATGTCCCACAGCAACACAAGCCATGAGCGACGCCATAATACAGGGCACGGAATAATTTAGATCACCTGGGGTTCTAATAGCGTCCGCGTGTTCTGTCCTTGATGGAGTGACTATTATTGATGCAGTACTAAGTGCAATATGACGATAATAGGACGTAGCATAGAAAAATACTTGAGGTGTCGCCATGCAGTCGTCACGCTCGCCTTTCGGTCTCGAACCAATCGGCACGGCGGACTGAAGCGGACCTGCCCGTTCCATGGACACCTTCGGAATACGTCCTCAAGCGTCCATGACACGATGTAAAATGTAAATTCTAAACTGAGGGAGTTTAAGCTCCGCATTTATGTCGACCACCTGAGATTCTTTAACGTCCGCTCACATCGCACAGTACCTCGGCTCCTTTCGTGCTTCGCTTCCATCGAAGCACGCAGACATGAGCCCAGGTCTTAGGGCTCAGTAGCCGATCGCTCTAACCACAAGGCCACCGCGGAGAGTGGAGTAGCATAGCATTTACAGCAGATGTACTCTACTCCAAACAGGACGTCTGGTACTTCAGCAGAGTAAACCAGCGAAATTCGATAGACGACGTCGCGTATGACGCAGTGGCAGATAGTAATGCACTGCGACAGCCATGTTCCCGTTGTCCCGAGCGCTGTCCTGCCTTTATCCTGTAAGCAACAGGTGGCACTTATTCTATATTCTATATTATATACACTGCACTGTTGCGCCGCTCACTGCACTGTCATGAGAATCGGCCGACGCCGTTGGCTGGAAGGAGGTCCTTTGACGGGGAAAAGCCGCTTCGTTCTTGAGGTGTATCCAACTGCAGCCGTGGTCATAAGAATGAGTGAGATTTGATCTAGCGGCCTATCACCTCCCACCTTCTCTACCATCCCTCTCGTATTTTCCCTCCCCCTCTCCGCTTATACGGAAAGCTGGATTTCACTCTTTCCACTCTGCAACCTGCCAACCATGGCAAGCAGATAACAAGCGAATTGAATTAAATTATGCTCTTAAGTCTGACGCTGTAGTAGATGACAAGGTACAATTCCGGGATTTATGAAAAAACTACAACTATATCAGCTGACGCTGACAAAAGAGACGCAAGGCGAAGAGCCGTATAGGAATTGTTGGTCTAGAGTTCCTGGCACTATGGCTGGCAGATTAGAAGTGCCATGAGGTTTGTAAAATGACAAATGGACAAACATTTAGGTTTGCGGTGCCTTACACGAGAACACAGCTGCAACTATTGCGCTGTTCAACTAAACACAATGTCCCTTTTCCGCACCGCGCCGTCACTGCAGAGCCCTTTTGTGTCTTGCCGCTGCACCTCATCCTCTCCCAACGCACTGCATTGTATTTTCAAGTATTCACGCTCGTTTAGCGGCGCGTCAGAGGCCTGATCCCTTCAGGCCTCCTCTTTAAACCTCCTGGCTACAACCTCTCTGCAATTTTTAAATAAATGCTTTCACCACCACCACCTCCCACCACACTGCGTTGTACTTTCAAGTATTCACGCTCAACGAGTGGCGGATCAATGACCCCATTCCTCCGCGCCTCCTCCTCAAACCCCCTGGGCACGCGGACGTCTACGGCCAAGTCGCGAACACAGCAGTTATGCCCATTAACCGCGGCCGCCGTAGAAAAGGAGAAACAGCACTTCATTCGAAATGACTGCCCACCTCGTCAGTGAGTCCCGTCAGGACACACAGCTCTGGCACCAGGTAGATGTTCTGCGTGCGGCCGGCGCGCAAATCCTTGTCCGTGGGACGGACCACCAGCAGCGGCTGGCGCATGTCGCGGATGCGCTTCTCGTGCTGGTTCTGCACATGGCATCGCCCAAAGACAGACGGGGTCGGTCATACCTGCAGCTATACTGCTAAGCACACGATCTCTCACATACGCTGGGCTTTGCAACACATGGATAACTGTTTGTGAGGCAACGAAATGATCTGAATGTCAGATAGCTGTGGTTTGGCACAGAAAGACGACATCAAAGAAAAAAAAACGCGATTCAGTCAAAGGCGGCTGAGCCAGATAGAGAGACAAACTTGGAAAAATTCGGGGACCTCTTCGGAATGGACCCTCCTGGCATAGTATATTGGAAGAACTATCTGATGTGACGGTGACGACGCCACCAGTTAATCCACAACTTCGCACAGAACCTATAACATGCGACGTACCCGGTAGAAGTCGGCGTACGTCTTGGGCCCATCCTTGGTATCAAAGGTGCAGGCCGGGTTCTGGTCCCAGTCGATGTCGTCCACCCGGTAGGTCTTGTTGTTGTACGGCGTCATGACAATGCAGCCCGCGACCCGTTTCACGCACTCGTGCTTGTAGTTCGGGACGTGCTCGATCTGAGACATGAGGTCATAGATGCTGTCGCGACGCAGCACCTTGTGCAGAGTGTCCGTCACCAACATGACGCCCGACTCGTGCTGACCAATGGCCGTGACGAGCCCCTGCCACAGCTCGAGCCCGTGCTGAGAAATGCTCGACACGGCGCGCCTGTCGAAGAAGTGCCGGTTGATCTGCACGAAGTCCAGGCGCTCCAGGTTGCGGCACATCTGTGTGTTGAACAGGCGCAGCAGCTCCGGGTGTGTCGGGGCCAGTTCCTGGACCCACTTGAAGCGGACGCAGATAATCATGCCGTCGGTGCGCCGCTGCTGGAACACCTCGGTGATGTCCTGCTGCAGCCGCGTGGGCGACTTCAAGTCAGACATGCCGTCGAACACGAGGCACTTGTTGAACATGTGCATGTGGTCCACGAGCAGGGCGCGCCGCATGCGACTAGACTCCACCGTCGGTGTGAACTCCACGTGGTACTGGTGGATGCAGAACTGGGGCATGGAGATGAGCCGGAAGTAGTTGGCCACAACATTGATGGGGCTGCCCGAAGTGCCCCTCTTGTCGTCGATGTGCGCAGGCCGCGTCTCGACGACGGCGAACTCGTCGCGGTGACGCCGGCCCACTGGGCGGCTGCCGTCGCCACTTTCGTCAGGTGTGACGGCCGGTGCGAACTGGAACTGCTGCACGAAAACACGGAGAGAGAGGGAGGGAGAGAGCTTTGCACACAAAGCCGCTGCTCACACTACGCATACACTTAAAATTACACGAATGCACTTGTCTCCTTAAGTGCGGAATTACGAAACCCTTCCCCTGTCCTCTGTTTCTTCCCTCCATTTTTCACCCACCGCGGTGGCTGAGCGCTTAAGGCACTCGATTATCGAGCCGGAGTACCCTGGTGTGATCCCTCATGGGCGGTCGCGTTTTGGTGAAGGCGAAACGCAGATGGCGCCTCTGTGCTGTGCGATGTCGGTGCATGTTAAAATATACCCGGGTGGCAGAAATTATTCCGGAGATGTCCACATGGCACCTCTTGCTTCCTTTCTTATTTCACTCCCTCCTTTATCACTTCCCTTACAACGCAGTTTGTGTCCTCATTTCCTTTCCTCAAAAACCAACTTTCCCTCTATTTTTCAGTATTTTTATTATTCCTCGTCTTTTTTATTAACATTTACTATTTCATTTTTGTAACTTCTAATTATTGTTTTTATTTATCTGTTTTCATTTTAATGTTTTTGTGTTGTTGTTAACTTAAATTTCATTGCATATATGTTAACTGCTTGTGAACTGTTGCTTTGCTTTTATACATTTATTTACCACAACACTTATTGAAGTTCGTGCTAAAAATTTTCGTCCACAACTTCTGTCCACGACACTCATGAGTGAAGATAGGCTTACGTCTTAAATCATACTCCTCTTGAGGCATGCATCAACAACTTTATCTTGAATACTGCAACAACCCGTACAACTGTTACATCAGATACGCGCTGATGTAAAAGCTACTGCTCTTTTGAACTGTAAAAATAGGTGCAAGCAATATGGCTGCTAACCATATCGAACTAAGGCTCTAAAACGAGAAAAATGCCTACAGTGTGGGCATCGCATATTAAAAAGCTCAGAACAACCTTCCAGCGCTGCTGCACTTGTGCAACCACCCTCCATGAACAAGAGCCTCATGCCTGCACCCCGTGGTGCTACCACTGCGGAGGGGACCACCCCCTTTCAATGCAAGCTGCTCTGTCCCACAGCAAACGGACTGAGTTAGTATACAGGTGGCCTATGGTCACCGTATTATTCTTCACTGAATGCTGGACCGTATCTTCGCAACTGACAGCCGTTCTGATGCAAAAAAACCCACAAATTCATCATGCCCCACTCCATAGATCTCCGTTCGGACCTCAAATCAGGTGATCGCCTGCCTCATCCGCCTCTGGACACAGATCGGAAGGGGCACCGACACTCGTCCTCCCTCATACAGCAACTTGGGCTAGACTCGAAAGATTTCCAGTGCAAATCACGTCAACGCAACCCCTATCCCGATCACAGCCGACACCTTCGCTGCGGAACAAACGGACAGCAGCTGAGGTCTCACCATGCCATCCCGCATCACCTTGGTCTAGTGCGGGCTCCCCAAGTCAACACCTGCTAAGCCCGTACCGTCGCTGACCAAGTCATTTACCATCCTAGCCCTTTCCCTTGCCTTGTACCACCCAAGCTAACTTCATCAAACCACCCTTCATCAAGTACTTGCATCGAACAGTAATGTGCTGCCTTTAAAGATTGCTTGGCATCATGCGAACAACAAATCTCCTGCCCAACGCAAGGCATAACCAGCCTGAAATCTATGGTCGCGAACATTCTCAAAGTCGTCAGTCTTCTCGTCTCCCGCATTGACGACGTCAATAAGGCTGTAGCCGATCTTAAACACATAGTCACCACCCTTGCGGACTGCCCCACCGCCATGGGAAGTGATCTCCTAATCTCTTAAGCGCCCCACTCTTCTAACCAGGACTATATACCTAGCCTCTGTGCCCCCACAACCTTCGGTCACTGCCTCCTGGGCCCTCCACTCATGTAAAGCCCTCACCAAGGGCCCTTGAGGTATATATATTAAAAAAATAAATAAATAGATTGACTCCGCGATTTAAAGTAGCGGGTTCCTGCGTTCCACATTCTACAATAAAACTACCAAAGCTGAAAATCTAGCCATGTTCCCCTTCACCAAATGGCTCCTCACCCTCCCCCACCCACTCACCCTCACCCTCCACGGCTACTGGGCTGTGCAAGCCTCCCTCCTGAATCCCCTCTTGTCTCCACCTACATACACCGAAACCAGCGCTGTGAGCAGTTGTATATGCCTGCAATTCTCGGCCCATGTCTAGTGGGATGCGCTTACTACAACCCTTCTCCAAAATATAAACCGCTATGATTTCTTAACTTTTAAAATCCCCTCACCCGATACACATACACAAAAAACACCGACTCTTCCATCCCCTGTTCACGTTCAATGCAGAGCTGGTTTCCAAATGAGAATCCCTGCAGGGGATTTCAGTGCTTCCAACGTCACTGCCTTCCGCCCGGGAAAGCTACACTTTTTACACCACCAAATTGCATTACACAATCCTCATCACATCGACCACACCAACAGGCGAAGCCACCCGGAGACCCACACTAACAACCGCCTTGTCAGTGATCACTATATGCCTCTCTCTCTCGACACCCACAAGCGGAGTCGTAAAAGAACTATCAAATTAACTCATTGGCATACTTTTTGCTGACTGCTTTTTCGCCCAGTCCAGCACCCGAACAATTGTGACGCATGGCTCTCCACCATTAGCTACGCTCGACAACGAGGCAGAGAGCAGCAGATGATTAACTGTTCGAGATCTACACCCCAACCGCCCCTTGAAACGCCGTAAGTGCCTACTAAGGCGCATTCTAGAACCAACCAAGTAATCGAAAGCTTCCTGATAAACTCGCCTACTTCAGTACAACCATCGCCACCCACTGCGCCAGACTCGATACATCCCACTGGAACCTTGTGCGTGACCAGATTAATGGCTCCCTCGACCAGAAGAAGGTCACCTGTTACCTGCTATGCTCTCTCCTAGGTCCATAACCGCCCCCATTTTTATCCATAAGTAGATTTCTCTCTCACCACGATCTTATTTCTTTCAAACCCTACAGGTCATCTGTCTCACATATCTCGGTGGATGCCCAAACCGGCCTGTAAGGGAGGAAAAATGAAATGAACAATTGCTCTCAAGGAAAGGAAATGACGCCTGTCTGACATTTCTCGCTGGACACCCGGATCGTGCCATAAGAAAGAAGAATCGATCGTCAATCAATCAATCGATCGATCGATCAACCGGTCACTCAACTTATCAATTAATTATTCACTCAATCCGCCAATCCATCGATCAATCCTTAACGCTGCCACGTTAAAATCCCTTCGCTTACAGCGGGGTTCAGGTGTCCACCGAGATGCGCCATTTTTCGCTCACGACCAAAGACGCCGACGACACCGGCTTTTCTGCGAAACAAACGAGCTCCTTACCGCTGTCGCGTTAATATAAAACGGTGTTTTATTCTTCTTGCCCCTCGATCTGAACGTGTGAAAATTAAATTGGTTTTCAGGAAAGAAAATGACGCAGTAACTGCTCACATATCTCGGTGGACACCCGAACTGCGCTGTAAAGAAAGAGATAAAGGAGAGAGTGAAATAAGAAAGAGGTGCAGTAGTGCAGGTCCTCAGAAAATTTTTCGCGAACTGGGGATCTTTAATGTGCACTGACATCGCATAGCACACGGGCGCCGTTTGCGTTTCGCCGCTATCAAAACACGGCCCCTGCGGTCGGTTTCGAACACGGGAACTCCGGCCAAGTAGACGAGCGCCTTAACTACTGAGCCACCGCGGCGGGTTGCCGTGAACATATTTTGAATGTGAACGACTGTGCGCCACAGCCTCAGAGATCTGCGACTATAAAAAGTACCGAGTATCCTCATTTTGCCACAGACGGCAAAGGCGACACCTGCGCTCCACGTCTCCATCTTAGCGTAGAAAAGCTTCGTTTCTAGTTGAAGCAGCTTCCCGCCGTTAGATTAATGCGCTAAGCTGTTTCATGTATACGGACGAACTTCGGCAAGTTGTCTTCCGTGTCACCACTGTGAAATGCCAGATTCAGGGGCTGCTGCCGGGTTACCTTCATTTATATATATATATATATATATATATATATATATATATATATATATATATATAGAGAGAGAGAGAGAGAGAGAGAGATGGAGAACTTGATAGCGGCATGCATACGCGTATAGTTACGGAGCAGCGTCACTTTGAAGTTCTTCACTAGCAGTATACGACGCGAAACCCAGGTAACGGGAATTTAACAGGTGTCGTTATAGAATGAAACGCCTCCGATTGCATATCCCTTCGCTCTCTCCATACCCTGCACATTCCACGCTCGCCGGACATTCTTCGGACGGTTTCCATGGCAACCATCTTTCCATTGCGCATTACTGCTACTACGACGCAAAACCCAGGGGTGCCCCGCGGTGGCTTATTGATTATGGCGCGCTGCTGACACGAAAGACGTGAGTTCGATCCCGGCCACGGCGGTAGAAATTCCATGGAGGAGAAATTCTAGAGGCCCGTGTACTGTGCGATGTCAGTGCACGTTAAAGAACCCGAGGTGGTCAAACTTTTCGGAGCCCTTCACTACGCTGATAGCCTCAGTCGCTTTGGGACATTAAACCCCATAGACCAAGGCCTAAAACACAGGCAACTGCCCTTTAACAGCTGTCGCCGAAAACAAGAGATAACTCACCTGCGGTACCACAGCTGAAGGGGCCATTGCCGCCATCTGCTGGAGGTGCGCCCCTTGTCCGATGGCCATCCTGTCGATGGAGGACGACAGGCTTGCCACACTGTCGAGGGCGGGCATCGACGGCAAGGACACCATCGCAGGCCTCAAAACACCGGGCTCCCTTAGCGCCGCTAGGGGCGCCATGGCAGCAGGAAATTGAGGCACCGTAGGTGCCGCCTGTGCTCCGGCCAATACGACCACGGTCTGTGCCCTGCCGCGCGAACGGCCCCGAGCGCGACCGACGGGCGGAGGTGCTTTATCGCCACTGTTTTTGTCCATCTGGCTCTGCAAAAAAAAAGCCCGGCTGAGTTACAGCGATGCCCACCGGTACAGTGGTGTTGTATACAAGACAGCTCAAGGGCGAGACCGCTTAGGTATATGTCCTCGCCTCGTCGACTCCCAGAGCGTGAAAGTGGGCAGCAGAACCAATGCGGCGACGAACAAAGACACAATCGTCACTTTTAAAATACAAGGAGGACAAAGGGATCATATATGGGGAGGCGACTGCATAGCACCCTTACATGAGCGCTGACATTCAGCACACGCGCGCGCTTTCATGTCTTTCGGGGGATAATACAACTTGCACCTCAGCCGCCGAGGTGGCTCTGTGTTTATGGCGCTCGGCTAATGACGCGAATGATGTGGGTTCGATCCTGGCCGTGGTGGTCGAATTTTCATAGAGGGGAAATTCTAGAGTCCTGTGTACTTTGCGATGTCATTGGACGTTAAAAAACTCCAGGTGGTCGAAATTTCCGGAGCCCTCCACTCCGGC
This sequence comes from Amblyomma americanum, assembly GCF_052857255.1. Taxonomy (NCBI): domain Eukaryota; kingdom Metazoa; phylum Arthropoda; class Arachnida; order Ixodida; family Ixodidae; genus Amblyomma; species Amblyomma americanum. The sequence continues at coordinate 122,705,309 of NC_135507.1, read as the reverse complement.
GCCCTCATAGCCTGAGTCGCTTTGGAACATTAAACCCCATAAATCAAACCAAAACAAACAAGCTTGGATCTCAAAAGGCATGATCTTCTGTTTGATGCAGCGCGACAGGACAGAGCAGCAGAGGGACAACAGCAACGAAGCTGACTCACGTGGCATCGTGCTTCAAATGGTGGCATTCACGGCTCAAGAGCGCTATCTCGGTGTCCACCTGGTTGGGTATAAGGCCCGACCGAAATATGGGTTTCCGTGTACGGCTTAGGTGATTTTCAATCGCAAATATTAATTAGGCACTACCTGCGACATTGCGTTCCAGCTAGTTCGTGTAGAGGTACAACGCGACTAAGGCGTTGACGAGAGCGTTTATTTCCTTCCCGAACGAGTACACCTCAACTGCTGCGTCAAACACTAAGATCCACAACCGCTTGGTGCTACCAGAACTCTTCGCATCAAGGATCTGACAGTCACCCGTCGCTCTATACTAAACATTTTTGTTCCACCAGCCAAAATATATAGGCATCCATGCAATCACTGAAATGCACTGCGAGGCTGATCGTTTCGGCGGATATTCTTCCTGCAAATTAATTACGACGGGATGGAGTAGACTGCGCTTATACGTGTCTGGTTCGATGGCTGCTCCTAATTTCCACCAAGAAATGTGGCTCACAACAGCGCACCGATAGCTCAAGTACACGAGGGCGTTCCTGTGCAGATATTCCTTTTCGCCTCGTATGAAACACGCCGGGGATCCACGAACGCTGCACGTAGCTCGCAGCTAAGTATGGACCTCCTGCATGTTTGTAAACAAACGAGGTGGCGCTGCAGTCGCTAGCGAGCTCGTGGTAGGCAAAAGGTCGGGGAGTGGCGTCGCGGATAGGTGTTGTGCGCGGGTTTTCAAGGCTTGTAGGTGCGTTTCTAGTTTCTGCGAATGACAGCAATGGTCGATGCTTCCAACTTAGTAATTTGTCGAAGTACACGAGCTCGCGTTGTCCACGTGCGGCCTATAAAGAGAAATAGTTTGCCACTGTGTATTGTATATATGGTTAGTAGTAAACATGTAGAAAGCGTTCCTGCCATTTATTTATGCGCTAGGCATTGAATAAAACAAGTTTTGACACTCTGCACTAGCCGGAATGATTTTACTTCGGGACAGTAGTGAGGGGAAGTGCTGGCGTTGTTTCGCCGGAGCAGACATGCACTCATCGTCTGCTGTCATACGTACGTGTCGCGCTGCGCGAAAAGTGGGGACAGAGTCGTGTCCCCGATCTCCTGTCTCGCTTAGCGCTGTTTTTAGTCGCATGACCACGCACCAGCCAGGCCGACTTGTCCTCTTGTTAAGCTGGTCGATTTGGTGAAAATTTTTGATTTCTAGAATTATTTCCTTTCCTAGCCCTGAAGTCTAGTTTCGTGACGAAAAATTATAGCAAAATATTGAGTACAAATTTATAAATTACGCTTTTTAGAAGTGTGGTCGTCAAAAATTGTGAGGTAATTTCTTTGATTTCAGTGCCGCATTTCTTTGACCAAAGCGAAAGCGAAGATGCCATAAACGAGGGAATAAACTTTAAGGTTCGTTTTCTGACCTCTCACATTTTCTGCGACTGGATCATTCACCTTCGTAATTCGCAAGAAAATCAAATGATTCCATTTGTCGCAAACTATTCCTGAGACGTTGAGGAGCGTAATAAATCTCTCAATTTTTTTCCCTACACGTGCAGTATTGTGTTAGTTATTTTTTGTAAGAAACGTTTTCATGTAACTATGCATGCATAAGTACTGATCATATAGAAAAACTAATCGCGTCATCATACAGAACAGGGCTTTATGCACATGCTGGCATAAAAAAACTGCGCACTATCTACTCAATTATTTGAGACCTAGCTTGGGGGGACTTGACGACGGTGTTAATTATAATTACCCAGAACTGCGCCAGGTATAGCTATAAATAAAAGGAATGACTGAAACTAGCGTAGGAATTTCATATTTGCACCAAGTTTAGTTACATATCGCATGCATGAATAACGAAAACACTTTTCATGCCGCGTCCCCTCTCAATCTCGCCATGTGTCTGTTAGTAGCACGCCTGCGGCTGCTTCTTTCCAAACAAGCTTCGCGATCATGTATTACCTCATGAAACATGACACATGCATGATGCAATGAAAAAGCATATGGCGTTTAGCACACTTAAGGTACGCTATTCTAAGCACACCAACGCGACCGCGCAAGATTGACACAACTTACCAGACTTCTTTCTACTCGAATAAAATAATTACGTCGTCATATCAAGAAACAGTTTCAAGTAACTATTAAATATCACAAAACGCGCCATTTAAACATGGTGTGCTATTAACAAAAAAAAAAAAAACGCATTCCTTGGGGGCGAGTGAACCTGTCGGCGCCCCGTGCACTCCGGCTCAAGGTGATAAGTACGTGTGCAGCTGCATATGTCTTTTTTTTCCTTGAGCAATTATCAGCCTACTATCCTGAAGTTCAGGTTAATGAACGCAGTAACTTGCATGCTATTAAGTGCATTGAGTGGCAGTGCCTATCGACTCCCAGACTTCGCGCTTTACTACCGTGGCCCAATGCCTGTTAGCCAGTTTGCGAATGCGGCATTTATGCGCGAGAAACCTATCGAGGCTAATTTAATATTTTTTATGCTACTACGCGGATCCAGCAGTGACGCAGCTGGTGAATATATGCTGCTTCTGCAGTGCACAGGCTTGAAGCAGCCGCCGGTAACTGCGGCAGCTGCGGTAGGCACGGGCAAGCGGAACCTGTTTTGCCTACCATGCGAAAGTCGCTGCTAACATCAGCGCCACCGCATCTTCGTGACGTCACGGGGTGAAGGAGGTCCATAGCGTCCAAGAGGCGGTTCACGCACGCGGCATTGCCTCACGACAAAGCTGCACAACAGCAAAGCTCGGGGTGGATGCAATCGGTGATCACGTGATCGCGTAACGGAGTAGAGAATAACTCGGCAGGAGAGCCCTCTTCGAATGAAAGAATGCTAGCGACAGCTAGACGACCAACCACGTCTGTTTTAACGAGGTAGCCGAATTAAATTAATGAAGCATACGAAAAAAAAGCATTGCCTGACCTGCCAGGGCCCAAAGAAAGTTTTAAGAAATATTGCGGAGCGCACACACAAACAAGAAAAGACACTAAACAGGAAACCTCGGTAACTATCGGATGTTAAGGAGCGTCTACGCTAGCAAAGTAGAACGCGCAAACACCCGCGACATTCCGGGCTTACATAGGCATAACGTGCAACTGCATTGAAGATTACAGGCTCGCGAAACAGTGAGAAACAAATTTAACAAGGCGGCACAAAACATTGCAGGACGCTTAAGCGTCGGCTTTAAGTGCGGAACCCGACAGTGCGTTGCAGCGCTGCCAAGGAGTCCACTTAACGCCATCGCCCGTTCGGCGCAACGCCTTGCCCATGAAACATATGGCTCGGTGTCTCTAGCAGGCCTCTGAAGAAAGCCCATCCGCCGCCCAAAGAGGTTGCAATGGGCTGCAGTGACGCTGCTCCCTGAATTGGCCCTTGTGCATCTCCGTTGCAATTTCAGAGGAAATAAAGGGCGCAGTAACTTCCTCACATATCAGTGGACACCTCAACCATGCCGTCAGGGAAGGGAGGAAGTTTGCAGTGAAATACAAAGGCTGTAATGGAGGCCTGTGTCCCCGCTGGCGTCGCGTCGCGTTCGTTGAACACAAGAGCACACGGACGCGTACTACATCAGAGGCGCTCGGGCGGTGCGAGCACCACGACATCGCAATGGTTGCCACCCGCACAAAACATGATGCACACAGGTCCGACAACCGCTGCCTGCCCGTCTGCAAAGCCAAAAAAGGTCGCGATGTGTTGCACCCACTCTGCCGCGCGCAGTGGCGGAACCGTCATGTTACCACCGGGCACAGAGTTCGGACCAGTTGACGTTTTCAAATATTTCGTCTGCTGGTTCCCTAAATTTAAATCCATAACCCTGATGCGATGTCAGTTCACGCTAAAGAACCCCAGATCGGCGAATTTACCGAAGCCCTCCAGTACGGCGTCCCTCATAGCCTGAATCGCTTTGGAACTCCGAACTCCACAAACTCAATCCGAACACGGCCATCATACCACCTATCGTGCCTCAGTGCAAGCTATTCGCATTTACTTCATCTCTATAACAGAGATGGCTCTACGTTAAAGCAGCTGACGGCAGTTAATTGAAATGCATTATCAGACCGCGATTTTTATGGGGTCCCGTTTCGAAATTTGCACACTCATAATTACTCATGTGCGCATCAGTACAAAAGGACACTTCACGAAGTCAGAGATCACAACGCATTCACAAAATCCGCCTTCTAATCAGTTCGAACCGACGAGCCTTCGTAGCGCGTACTCACCTCGCAATCTGAGAGACCTTGATTTCATTCCCAGAGTCTACGCGATTTTTTAAGGCGAAAGCCTTTATATGCTCATGATTCGCCAGCGGGGATGTTCGCAGAAACGTGTCACACTCAAACTCATGGCATCAGGAAAATAAAACAATAAAAGGTCAAGAAACATTAAAAAATGAATGAAAAATAAAAACAATAAATAAAAGGAAATTGAAAAGAAATAAATAAAAATAAACAAAAATTGAAATGAGAAATCGCAAAAAATAACAAGAAATAAACACAGAACACCTACTGCCGCCGTGGAAAAACTCTCGTACAAAGTTCCATGCGTTCACATTATCTCCGCGTAAGCAGACTTAAGTGCCCTAAAAAAATTTATTTGGAGACTGTCGTGTTTCGTGTAACAACGCCAACGGTCCACAACGCCGACTTTCCTGCGAAACGAGCTCCTTAAGGGTCGTTGTACGATCGTTTCAGAGCGCCTTCCGCCACGTCCGCTTCGCGAGCAGTCCGCCAGTTTCCGGCCGCCAGGCGGACGTGAGGCGGAAAGGTGTTGTACGATCACTTTGGCGCTTGCGAGCGAGGCGGATGGTCCCAGCATGCCGATTGGCGCGCCCGGCAGTGCCTGCCGTCTAATCGCGTGCGGCGGTACAGGCATGCATGCCTGTAGCAAAACACGCAGATATCTTGCAGTAGGAATAGCCCATATTAATTGCGGCGTACTCGAGACATCCGTTCCGTCAACGCTCTTTTTTTTTTTGCCGCAGGATTTTCGTCGAAGGTACAATCGTGGTCGGCTGTGATATGTGTGGGAAACGACATGTGGACCATTTATATCCAAGAGACCGAAAAATATCGCGAACTCCTCCTCGTTCGTCGCGATGTTTTCACAACGGTCGACGATTTGCCAAAATAGCAGAAGGCTGCCCCCTCTGAAAGTTAGGCTACCCTCAGGATTTCAGAACAACGACGCTCTAGTGCTGTTTGTTTAAGTTCATAACAAGCTCTGGGATAGATGAATGTCCAAAAAAGTATCCTTACTGAGAAAGTATCCTTTCGAGCCGTATTCAGCAGAGGACTTTTTTCGTGATTCATTCGCAAGCTTCTTTTCCATTTACCAGATCCGCCTCCAGTACAGGAACTGTCCAGTGATGTTGGTTGTTTAGCTGTCAGTTGTGACGTCACAAGTCGCCACTGTAGCAATGGTAGAAGAGCCAAAAGAATCGTTACAGATTACTACCCTTGAAAGGCCCAGTTAACAAGAGCTGACCGATGACACACTAACAAGAAATATCGGTAACCAACTATTTAATACGTTACCCGTTTAGTTTGGTACTTACCGGGCCTTTTGCACATATTAGAGCGTTTCGACATACAGTTCTTGCCTACCGTCGCTTCATCAAGTTTGTCTTCCCACTATCAGCATTCGAGCCTGTTTTTCACGCCTGAAGTTTCTTTACCTACTTTCGAGTGGAGCCCTGAAATTAGGCGTAGTTCAATGCCTATCCCACTCATTAACAAGAAACATGCGCACAAGACATTCTAAAAATTTAACGGAATTTAGATTCGATTGCGACACATTTAGGTATTTTTATTTCTGGCAAGCAGTCAGAGAATGGAACTCACTAAGAAATGATACATTCAGGAGCCCGTCACTAAATGAATTTCTACCGAATCTAAGTACATCTCTTCTTGATCGTTGTCCTGTATTATTTCTTATTGCACTATAATTAATGTAATTTCTATTGTTTGAATATTTTCCAGAAACATTTCCTTTATTTCTCGATTTGCCTCGTGCAATTGTGGCGTTGTACCCTTTTATTTCGAACATCAATGCTCCTTTCAATATACTATTGGCTTGGCACTCAAAACAGTCTTGTTTTGTGGTGGCAATGACTTTTCTTTATTTATTTTTCTAAATTCCTGCGCCTGCATTTGTATATTCTTGTGCTTTTTGCTTCTCAATTTCGCCCTTTCGTGTAACAACCTTTGACGAGGCTAACAGTATGATCTAAATAAAATAAACAATTCACCATGCGCAAATTACTGCTTCTCAGAATCGTCTTTTTCTTTCTGTCAAGATCGGTGCTACGCAGTTGTGCGTAGCCGACATATAAACTTCACTACACGAAAACGAGAAAAACAGGCATTACGCGAAAGAGAAGAACCAGGGTAGGATGTTTATTTTTATTGCGACAGTGTGCCTGCTGGCACAAAGTATTATTTATGAATAATACTTTCTCGGAGGTAGCCCATGAAGGCAGCCCTCGAAGGAAGCCCAGTAACATCCAGTAACAGTATTTATTTTTTTTTTGCAAAAGCGGTGACCTCTGGCAACAGGTCACCTCGAGTTCATACGTGCAGCACTGCGCAACTGTCACCGTAGCTGTATAGCAAGCCCTCGACGTTTCGCTGATCGCTGGAAACGCTTAGTTGTTGACCGCGGACCTAAAAGATATGCGAATTCTTGCGAAGATGTGCACGCAAGTATTTAGTGATATTTAGAAATCATTTGCGTCAAGCCTCTGGGCAAAAAGAAGCCTAATAGTGAAAGTTAGAAATACAAATTAACTAATGAGAATTAGTTAACCAATCTGCTAGTAAGCACGTCTTAGCTGCATTGTGATGCACAGCACTGCTGACAATTTCATGCAAAAAAAAAAATCAAAGCGCTGTTGTAACTCGGAAAGCCCTTTTTTTTTTCAAATTGCTGTTAATCTTGGGTGAAACATCCTGCAGGAATTCTGAAAGGCGCCTTCAAATTGCCTCTGCCGCTGCTGACATATGATACCCTAACTAGATGCATCGCAGACCTTTTTCAGGATATACTTTTTCAAGACCTTTTTCAGGTCACGATATACTTTTGGCTTGGGACTCACTGTGCTTTCTATGTATATTAGCGCGCCTTGGCGTAAAGTTCTTGCCCAGAGTCTCTGTAAACTTAGCGGTACGGCGAATTCGATGAGGTAGCAAGCAAAACTTGCACTTGAGGTGGTTGTGGAGACGCCATTGTGCGTGCGTTTTGCAAGTGGCACTTGATTCTTGAAAGAACTGCTTTCTGAGACTGCATGCCGGAAATCAAATCACTAAGAATGTTGTGCGCGTGTTCAAACGGGACTTATCAGAACAATGCAATATTAAACTCTCTCACGTGGCTCAATCAGCTGGGCCTAAGAGACTCGTACCCATTATAGAAAGAAATCGCCAATCGAGTGGCAGCAGTGAACAATGCTGGCTGGAACTTTCGCTGTGCTCTGATTGTGCCTCTGACATTTATATTGCTCACAAACTACCCTTGCGATGTATATATCTTGTAACGACGTAGACTTCAAGGTGGTCGATCATGAAGGCATGAAAATAGGTCCACGCCAATTCTCGGAGGGCCTCTTTCCAGTGCAATTGGCGGCTACGTTCTTGAGCTGCATCTGAGTACAGTAGCGATTGGTTGATTTTGGACCGCAAAACTTTCTACGAAAACTCAGAAATAACTGCTCTGAAATTGTGAAAATACTTTTAGTAAACCATAGCCTTGCAACGAAAGCAAATTACAAAATTATTTTGAAATCTACATGCCAGGCCATTTGAAATGAAAGAAGCTCACACATTCAGTTACATATTACGTGCCTGCCAGCCAGTGGCCTAGGACCTTTCGTTCTGAATAAACTCACTCATATATGTGGCATTATTTCATGTGCCAGAATATCGCAAAATTCTCGCAACCTAAGAAGAACTTCATTAAGTTCTCTGACATTGCGGCGTCATCCACTTTAAGCCCTCCATCCAATCGTAGTTTACACAATTATGAATTTAGTTTTCTTGCAGAATCTGAAATGCTTTAAGGCACGCATTTTCAGAAATATTAAAACTTGGCATTACGTGTGTATCTGTTCACAGGATAAATTTGAGCATAAAGCGTAATTTTGCTTCTGACAAACGCCTGCTTTTCTTCGTCTGAATGGGTGCCTCATAATTTCTTAGTGTTTTGTAAACAGCCAAACATGAAAAACAAACAAAAAACAATGAGCAGGAAAACCATGCAGGCATCTATTTTTGCAGAAACATGTAACAGTGGACGAGGATATATCTCGCGTCTTCAACATCACTGTCGCGCTTTCTTGTTTCTTCTGCGAATCAGCCTCACCAAAGAGTACACCGTCGTGTCCGGTTCATTGTGGAACTTGCTGAGCAGTTCAATAGGGTGCTGAAGGCTGGCATACTAGACATTAGCACATTGACTCAAGAGCAAAAATGAACGATACACTTCTTTCAGAACCTTTCAGACGTAATTGCATTGCGTGCTATCCACTAATGCCGTTTATGTTTGCAGATCCTCTCTTAATAAACATTATTTCATTGGTCTCTCATCTGTCTGATCAGAGGCTGACTCACTTTACTTATGTGTTTGCATTGAATGTCCAAACTTATTGCACACATTAATAAACCTCACGCGATCAGAGTCATTTAGAAACCTCTATAGACCGTCACAATTAGGAGCCTATCACGCACTGAACATCCACCTTCAGTCCTCGCAAACACTTGTTCAGATAGTATTTTTTTTGTGCTCTAAAGAAGTTTGGAAATCCCGCTCTGGCCCTACTCGTGCTCTGCCTATGAAGCGTTTATTTAGATTCTGCGGTTTGTACCTGCCATCTTTTGATTGTGCGTTTATTTGTCATTTCGTATTAGTTTAACCTCGTTATAACGAAATGGTTTATAACGAAGTAATGGATATAACGAAGGAATGATGATTTCCTTCGCAAGCTCAGTCAACGCAGGCTATAACGAAGCTACGGCTATAGCGAAGTAATCACCGGGCGCCTTCAAATTCGTTACAATAAGATTCAACTGTATCTCAGATTCCACGAATTGTTTTGATTTGTTTCCACATTTTTTATCTCCTTCCCCCATAGCTTAAATCGAGGCTGTATGTGAAAACAAACAAACAAGCAAGCTAACAAAAATCTGTGCAGCTATGCCATCGAACGGTGCCCTCGCATTGCTACCATTTTGACTTTCCACCAGAGCTGGTTCAGCCCTTCATAAAAGATTAAATGATAGAAAGGAAGGTCTGGAAGCAAGGAGAGAATGGGGGCTGTTAGAACAGGAGCATAGAAAGTATTATTGAGCATCTTCGCCAAGACCAAAAACGGTTTGAACAGCGCCTCAAGCATGGAAAATTAGTTGAGCGTTTAAGCGGAATGGCGCGAAAGCCTTCAAATGGATCGCGATTTCAGCAGATGCTGCGTTTTCAGGAAAAATAACCGCAGGGAAAAAAAGATATTTTTTTTTGGTCCCTCTTGTTGTGGTGCGGACGTTTTGTTGGCTTCTTTCAAATCTCGGGCTCTAGTTATTATTCGGGATGGCGGACGGGAACAACGTGCCCATTTCCATTGTATTCAGCGGTAGAGATGATGAAAGCGGCCCGGGCGGAGGTGACGGCCACTGGTGAGCGGAACTGCTTCTGCAAGGCCAGCTTCGTCGAGTGTCTGATACCGACCCTTATGCTTCAGAAGATGACCACCCCGGCGGAGATTTGTGGCAGCGCATTGTCAACTCCGACATGGGGAGTCATGACATCGGTTGGAATGATTTTATTTCTGTCACTGACGACGCCGGCACCGCGGAACCGTGCACGGACGAGGACATTGTTTCTGAAGTGCGGGACGAGAGTGACGCGGAGAAATCGGATGAGGATGAAACTTCGGAGGCAACACCCATAAGCGCACCCGTAGCAATGGGCTACATGGAGGGCCTCAGATAACTTGTCTATGCCAAGGGCCTCGGCGAAGAGCACCCTTCTCCTTTAAATAAACTGGAAACCTCCCTCATCGCATCTGCGCTGCAAAAACAGACGTCCACCACGGACTTTTCTGCAAATAAAAAATTTTGTTTTTTGACAAGAAACTCTCTTTAAAGCTGTGCCACTTACTACAAACTTCGGGATATAACGAACGGACGCCGTGTGACGCTCATTTTCGTTATAAGCGGGCTCGACTGTAGAAAAAACTTCAGCTAGTCGTGAGCACTTACCTTTGTCTTTTTTTTACGCTTTGCTTCTGCGCCTGCCTGTTTTTACACTGCTAATTTTAATGACTGGCCCCCCTTTAGTTGGTTTGCTAACCTTGCGTGCACTCTTCTTCTCGGCTGCCAATTCGTGCTTGTGGCGCTCCCTCTCGGCCAGGAGGTCCCGTTTGTGGTGTTCTTTCTCGATCATGAGCTCCCACTCGTGCTGCTCCCGCAGCGAAGCCAGCTGGGAGGCATGGAGGGAGCAGATATGCTCCAGCTCCCATGACCGTTCCGTCGCCACCTCTTGGTACTGGTGCAGGCGTACATGGAAGTCCGTTTCGGAGCTTCTCAGTGCCGCCTCAAGCTTTCTGTTTTCGTCCTTGAATGGGGGAGGATCGCAAGGGTAAAATACCAGCCAGCGTCCACAGCTGAAAAGAAAAGCTTTAAGAGAGATGCAGGTTCTGTTGCAGTTTGTTCAGCGGAAAAGAATATATTTAGTGCCAGAAAATGTGGAGTTAAAAAATTGGTAGGGTTTTAACTTAGTTAAACTGAGTAGACGTGCGAAAACATGAGTTCATTCTTCGCCTCTTCCTTCCGGCATCTGCCTCTGCGCGAAACCACGCTTCTCGCTCTTCATCGTCAGACCATCTCTCCACTCGGCAGCAGCTGGCGCAACGCCCTCGTCCCATTGGCTACAGCTGGCGCGACACTCCTCTGAACTTACCTGAGCATCCTCCCATTGTCTGCAGCTTGCGCAACGCTCCTCTAATCTAACCCAATTACCCAAGTTATTCTGAGGCTTCACACAAGATTCTTCATCGGGTTTGATCCTGTTAAGTAGTGCTTTTGCACAAAAATGCAATACTTTTTCCATAACTCAATTCAAGCTCCGGACATTGATGACGACTTTGAGGGCATTGGAGTGGTTGTCAATGGCATGTGCTTGGTGCACTAGTTTAGCCCCAGACGTCCAGACAGAAAAATTCCACCACAGTACACTGGTTTCGAAGGGCGCAAACTGTGTAACAATGCGATGAGTTCTGTTTCACTTTCTTTCAAGTGGTAATTTGTTTACTGCCATACGCATGCAACACAGTCATTTTCTGTTCATCACGTGGGGTCCACTATTTTGGGCAGGCTCACTAGACGTGCATAGATCGTTTCAGAACAGTTGTCAAGCGTAACCACTTCTGCAATGTCTGGAACTGCCTTGGGCACTGTAACTGTACTATTTAGCATGTTCCAAGTTGTGTTTAAATACAGTGCAGTCAACAGTGTCATGGCCATTCTCATTCCGATAACAGCCAGGCATGCAAATTATTGTCACTACTATCTCTGCCATCGTGAGTTGTTTCTTTTAAGGCACATATTTGCCCAGTAAAGAAGAGTTTGCTCAGGAGGCAAGAGGTAAACTAGAGAAAAATTAGTAAAAATATGTTAACTAGAAATGGGCGCGATGCAGGAGCTCATGCATGCACCTATGGCTTTGCAGACAAATCCAAAAGGTGCCTGGCTCCCAAGCCCATACCTTGAGCAGGCGCATGGCTGTCGTCAAATGCTTGCGGATGACCGCGTCTGGTGCACGAGACAGCTTGAGTGAGAGGTGGACGAGGTGCTTGAATGGGTTGGCCTCAACAATGTCCAAGATGGCCGGGTCCGAGCCGTAACGACCGTGCACCACGAGCGATAGCACGAACCGGGGACGCTCCTGGCAGAAAGAAAAAGTATGTGCACAAGCAGTTTGATGTGAGTGGTGCTCCTTAGATATTTATTTATTCTACCTACCCTCAAGTGCTAAGGAATTGTAGAAAGGAAAAAAGAAAACAAAAAGCAGGAAAAAGTGCCAAAACTGCTCTGTAAAATCCATAGTGGCTTCAGCCAGAGAGAAATATGAAAAAAAAAATGGGGGGGGGGGGGGCCTGGGGGTTTAGAAACTACATTCAAAAACAAAAGCAAAATATAGGAAGGAAATAGCACACAAAATATAATCAAGTGAAATGCAAAAGAAAACATACTAAATCTATGTACGCAATGCAGGAAAAGGAAAAAGAAACTGTAGGCAATGGGGCAGGAAATGATACAACTTAATAATTTGATTATAAAAAAGAACACCCTCTTTCAACAAGAACGCCTTTTGAAAGAAAGAACTAACACTGCCCAGCTGTATGCCAGCAGAAGCCAGCGATGCAATTCATTTTGTTATTTAAGGACATTACTAGCTCTGGCAGGACTCGGATCTTTACAAAAGCGAAAAAGTACAAGCTCATAAAAACGGACCAAACGAAAGATTACCAACATTGCTGACACAGTGTTAGAAATTCATTTCAATGCGTAAATAATATTACAACCACAGCTAAGGAGCGAAAAAAGAAGGCTGTGCTCAAGGTCCATCCCAATAGGCTGCCCGTTAAGACTGATTCCAAGGAACAAAAACTAGCGACGTGCATCAGAAGACCTGATGTCCATGGTGCGACATGACACACTTATTTTTTATGTCAGGCTTATTCCAGCTGTGTTTTCCACTCCCTTCTAAAATGTCCCCGAGGCAAAGAACACACCTAAGTGAATTAATGAACCAGTAAATAAGCAAAGCAAACAAGAAGATATGATGACTTAACCCACAAGAGCAGTATTTGTGATGTATACGGCTTTGGAGACACTATGTAGTAGTCTTTATACGAATTAGTAAAGAAAAAGCATAAAAGAAAAGCCAATTGAAAGAACCATGGAACACAAACCTTTTGATCATCTTTGGAACACAGCTCAAGGAGGTCAACAAACTTCTGTGGAAATGACAGGAAGTCCACGAGAAGGCCCTGCTGTGCCTTGAGGCTGCGAGACGAGGTGTGAATGTAGCAGCGTAAATGAAAGCCAGAAAAACAAATATTCTGGCAAGGTTTCCCAAGTGCTTCTATTTAAGGGGTTCTAAAACATTTCTCAACAACTTTTAATATGCACAGTTCTCCCCTCCAAAAGGCAAATGTTTCTTTCACAAATTATTTTGGAAAAGAAAAATTACTTAATGATTCAAAGAACACCAGCGTGACGTCAAAAACAAAAAAGTGACTTCTAACGCTCTCGCCGAACACCAGCAAAACACGGGCCACTTGATTGACTGGGATTCCACGCGCATACTTGAGAAAGAAAAATCATTATCTACTCGTCTGCTCAAGGAATCCCTTCACATAAAAATAACAAGCCAAGCGATTAACAGGACGCAGGGCAATCTACCCGAGATATACATCCGCACGATACGCAACATTTTCCCTACATAAGCAGCAGCCCGTCTCGTTTTTCATCCCATTGTGAACAAGGCACCCGTAGTGGTGCCGAAACGTCAATTCTCTTACGGTTATTTTTTTCCTTTATGACTTTGGCGAGTGTTCGTTTAAAAGGATATGCGAAATTTCTTTTCATTTAAATTTAGACATTGCAGTCTCTTGTACAGCTTTCAGCTGGCTTTGGTAGTGACACAAGCGAGTAGTCATTTTGAAAATAATACGTTTGGCACAAAGGTTGAAATTGTGCATAAAAATATTTCCTTGCTGCCACCGTGCATGCAATGTCGTTCACATACTTCTATGTGAGCTGCCTCTAGATACAGGAAGTGTCATCATAAGAACACTGTTCAAGAAAATGAAGGGTGCTTTCACTGCCATGTGGGTGAGTCATTTTAGGTGGAACAGGAAATTCAGAACATGGAGTCGCATGTGTAAAGCGGTAAAACTGTGCTGGCCCTCAAGTGTTTTCACACATGATGACACCAGCTCTTCATTTTTTATCCTCACTCTCTTTTGAACTACATTCCACTTCGAAAATTGCTGCGAAAATTCTGAAAGGCACTGCTTTGGAACAAGAGTTTGAGTGTCAAGAAACCTCACAGCATCTGCACCTGCTTTTGCTGCACATATATTGACTACACGCTGCCATGTTCAAAAGCCAATGAAGGCTACTCTTTCGCTTCCTGCACCAGTTTTATCAGTTCAAACCTTTTTCTTTCATTTTCATGGTGCACCAACCATCACCTGATTTCGCATGATGTGAACATGTAGGTGTTGCTCGCATATCTGAAGAGGACAGGGATGCCACCTAGCTCTATAATGGACGCCGTTATTTTATCACGAAGGAAAACCAGGCACTTTAAAGACAAGGTTCCAGGCTTTCCAGACCACTTCACACACTGAATTAGACCACAGAGAGTGATGCTGGCATGTAGAGATAATTTTCTAGGTCACTTTACTGCATTGAATTGTCTTAGTAAGTGGGGGTAGTTCTCACTTAACATTTACCTGAGAGGCTGCCACTCTGCAGCAATTGCTGGCAGCAATAACAAGGCTAGTTCTGCCAGAAGCTGGCGTAACAATTGCACACATAAGACAGCTGTTGCTACACCGAACTAATCAGGAACAGACCAAGATGCCAGGTATGAAGTAGAACTTCTGCACCTAACGCTTTAAACCAGTGAGGGCTGCTTATGGCAAGCAAGGGGTTTGCTGCCGTTTCGAGGCCTCTGATGCCTTCCATCTCCTCTAAGCGCAGCAAGCAAGTTTGAAGATTCACAAGCAGCAGGTGCACTGATCAAGCCCAGCCCAGCATGAAGTATCAAGTTGCACGTGCCTACCCTCTTTGTAGAGACACTGTAACATTGTTTGTAACACTGTAAGTTTTAGGTAATATTTTTTCTGTACTGGAATGTAATACTGTTTTCATTTTCTGTACTTGAGCCGTGACAGGCATTAGTCCTGTACATATAGTTGATAAAATAGTTTACGTGCACCTGTAATAAGTTGTACATTAAAAGAAACCATATTTGATAAAAAATACCTACCTATGTATCTATAGTATATATCTATAAGCAAATAGCTTGACAGACCCTCTAACGAGGATAAAGGGTCTGCCAAGCTCTAAGTAGCTTCTCCCTCTTGACTCTTTTTCATTCTTGTTGGAAGAATAAAGCTTTTTTCCCCTCTACTTAATTGGCAATACAGCTACACATCTGCTCTTCTAGGGTGCAAGAAATATAGCCAAAGGTTTCAGTTTCAGTGACTTTTCAGTTTCAGACACTCTGATGCCACAGAAGCAAGGATGGAAAGGAAAGGAGAGGCTGGCAAGAGAAAGCTCAAGAGAATTCATAAACTTGGGATAAATGGTACATTGCTTGTGTTTAGCACAACAGCATGAACCAAAAAATAAGACTAAAAAGAGAAGTGAAGAAAGCCTTTAACAAACAATGGCACAAAAAAGTAAATAAAAAAGTACACAAAGACTTGCCTCTGGAAGTCTTCTTCAGTGAGAGTGAGAGTGTAGACAAAAAATGGGTCTGCGTCATCTGTAAGCTGGATCTGGAGCTCCTGAAACATGCAAAGGCCATAGATTAAAATAAAAAAGAGAACGAAAATGACCTATGGTTTAAAAGAACTTGCAGATGGGCTAGATGGTTTTCAGATTCAGATGGCATTATTAGTGCTTACAAAACACGTACACGAAAGAAAAGGAAGGAAACAGGAAGCGCCAGTCCCGTGTCCTTCTTTTTCTTTTGTGTACGTGTTTTGTTAGCACTAATAATGCTGTCTGGATAATAACAAGTAAACCCTCAAAATTCCCTTGGCTGACACATTCTGCAGCAGAGATTACAGGCAAAGTAAAAAATTCACTTCAGGTTACCCACTGCAAAATCCCTTATAGCCTCTGCACTGGTTTTGGACATCATAATGTCATTTTGGGATTATATGCAGTCAAGCTACACAATGCAGAGGTCTGTCATACGGTGATACCCACATCATAAACGTTTCCCAGGGTATACATTGAGCTGCATCCTTTAACCATTGCACACTGTAAATAAAGTCATTAAAGGGACAAGATTAAGGTTTGGGCTTTGTCCAGTGAGAATGTGCCATCCGTAGTAATATCAACTCGTTTGACCTCAACCTGCCAAGTAGTACTCTTCAAGGGTGTATTGCTGTCCTTTCTTTGAACCACTGAGGGGCAAAAATATGAGCATTTGCAGTTATGTCCCTTCTCACAATGTGAGTGTCAAGAGGAGAATGCATACAACATTTACATTTGCAGAAACATAAAAAACTTCAGCGGCATATATGAGCAAACGAGCTGGAAACCTCCTGTGATGCAATCGGATCAAATTGCTCTCAACAAATATTAAAACACGCACATATCGCCTGTACATTTTCAGTAAGAGCCATTTTATGCCCTACCTTTCTTTGCCCTTTCTATAAGAATCCAACAAGGACAAATAAGGAGCAACACTCACCTTTCGACCAACAGTCGATGATTTGCTCTTGCGTATAGTGAGGCACACGGACGAAACACTGAAAGAAAGAAAGAAAAACATAACGTGAGCATCTGTTCGATTGCAACACCTGTCCCCGGTCATGCCCGCTGATGGTTTTTCTCCTGTTCACTCCTCGCGTGATCGATTCGCTGTTACTAAGAGCAAATGCACATCCAACCAATGGTATTCCCTAAACCTAACCCACTGACAAACAGGAAGATGTGAAAACTGCACCGACACGCCCTTAAGGTGAAACCAACCGTTGGCGTGAAGTGATCATGCTTTAATACGAGCTTTCAATGCTCTTTGAGCCCCCATGTCTATTTTCTCCAATACGTGGAAAAAAATATATATTTTATCAGCTATGCTGTCACTTCAGAAATGATTCGGGGTACCGAAAATTTCAAAAAGCCTCCTTTATGGAGAGGCGAAACCACAGCCCGGAGCTGCCCCGATCTCCCGGAACTCACCGCCGTGCCGTAGCGCAAAAATCATCCTTGAGTTGGACACTGAGTGTTCGGCAGTACAGGCTCTCATCCTGGCCCGATTCGCTGGTGCTTACGCCATCTGCCCTCCTGTACTGCGAGTCGAGGATCATCTCGGTCTGGAGAAGAACAAGAAACCATAAGAGAGCGCCAGAAGGCGAAGAAACACGCCACCGAACAGCGCAGAGTGGATAAAAAAGGTAACACCATTTGTCGAAACACATCGAACTCATCTTTTGTACTTCTTTGTAGCGATAGGGGAGCGTTATAATGTTTGTTTTGGGCTTTAAGAGGGCTGGAAAGAGCAGGAAGCGCACAAACCTCGTCAACAACTCCATCGAGAACATTGAAAAACGACACGCTTTAATCTCATTGGTTGATAAGTTGGATTGGCTATTATACTCTACTTGACTGCGTTTCGGCCGCTCTGACGGCTTTCATCGAGAAAGCATCGTGATATATAAAGAAAGCTAAAATTTTCACAAAAATAAATTCCTCTTTATACTTAACAACACAATTATAGGCCTTATATATTAATTGTAAAATTGTTTTATTTAAAAAAAAACATTTTGGTAACGCATCTTGGTGACCGCAGTGGCGCTGTGGCGCCACCTCCGCCCAGGGATTAGGCGCCAAGTTCGGTTGTCAGAAGATACCTCAAGTTTGTGCAGGCTCGGAATTAACTTTCAACCTACGAATAACGATGCTAAAGTAGACTTACCCCGCGCCTATAGGACGGCCCTACTAATCAAACCACTCCCCAAAAACATGCACCCCTTACACCATGAGGGTAGAAGACAAGCACGAGCCAAAGCCTTACATAAGAAATACAGACAGTGCGCTGCAACACTTTATGTAGATGCGGCAGAATACAAAAATACCAATGCCTTTGCAGTTGTGGTTGTGAACGAGAATGGTGACCACATCGTCTCGGCGACAATCAAAACGAAATCCTCTGAAACGGCAGAGAGGCGGCTATAGCCCTCGCCCTAGCACATACCCAAGGGAGCATCATCCTCAGCGATTCCAAAATGGGCATCAATAATTTCGCTAAAGGGCGAATTACAAACACCTCCCTTAGAATCCTTAACGCAACCAAATTCTCACCAAATTATTCCGAATTGATATGGGTCCCAGCCCATTCGGGGAATCCGGGGAACGAGGCAGCCCACAATAAAGCCCGAGGTTTCGTCGACCGGGCAGTGGATGATGAGTCTGGCTCCCTGAATTTCACGAAGGACTCAATGATCACATATCATGATCTCACCAATCATTTTAAACTAGAGAGGAGAATTTTCCCCCCTCCAGACAAAAGACTTACTAAAGAACAAGAGGTTACGTGGCGTCGTCTACAGACGAGATCGATACGCACCCCATCACTCCTCGCGCACATTTATCCAGATCTTTACAACCCAAACTGCAAACACTGTGGCCAACGTGCTACCTACGATCACATCCTGTGGGACTGCAAAATAGAGCCACCTCCGGGTGATCTAGTTACAGCTCCTTCTCTCGAGCGGTGGGAGACCGCGCTGGCTAGCTCTGACCCCAGAACGCAAGTTTTGGCGGTGGAGTGGGCTGACAAAGTCGTCGAGGGCTATGTACTCTCGACCACTTAACGCGACCTCTTGCCAAGCTCTTCCCGGCGAATAAAATGTTTTACAATCAATTGTGTTTGCTGTCCTGCGAAGTAAAGTCGAAAGATGCCTATTGCGTAGCACAGGCAGTTCTGGCTGTTTACCAGCATAGAAACTAAAAGTACAAAAGAAATGCGAAGCGAAGCCGGAATCCGCAGCTCTCAACCATGCTCTAAATCGTGCATCGCCGTGAAGGCTTGGCCTGATTTTACTTCTATTTCCAGCGCTAGGCACACACGGAGGCTGCACTAATTCCCGAATACCCCTACTGAGAGAGCAGCATAGCACTTGTACGTCATGAGCGCTACCTCTAGGGTAACTTTCTTGGGGAATACATATATGTACACATGCTTGTTCTACTGGGCAAACAAAACGCCCTTGCACCATTGGCCAGCACAGGTATGCTTTTTGACATGTTGGGCGAAGTTGTACTAGTGATATGCTTTTCCAAGATCAATTGTTGCACCTTGCCTCTTGTCGAGGAACTGTCTTTCTGTCTTCGGATTGTGATCCAGGTCCATGGAGTTTGTACACTTACTGGAAGATGAGCAATGCCTTATTTGTTCAGTTCTTGAATCGATTATATTGTACACAGAACACATTTATGTTCTCTGAATCAGCAGCCAACATGTTTGATAATTTTTGTTCTAGTGACACGACTTCAGCAGCGTGACTTTCTAGATAACGCCTGATCTAGTTTGAAGAAATAACAAGTAAGTTACCGGTACACCATTGACAGAATGGTACCAAGTCAATATGATGGAAGGGTCGGAAGAAAAGTCAACTTGAAGTGACCAAAGCGATGACAATTGCCGTCTCGAAATTAAGTGTATGCTGCTTCTAGGAAATCAGCCCCAGCAAAACTTTCCACCTCTGCAGTCGTGTTTAGCTCTAGGTAGGCAGTCGTCACCGCAGATGATTTGGCGCGGGGCACAACACGAACTCAGTGCACGAAAACACAGCGCGTTCCACGCGACAGCTGGGCGCACGTAAACACAGGCCACGGACGTGTCAACACCACACACTCCTGGGCATCGGTTGTCGCCGCCGCCGAGCCGACGAGAGTATGTTGCACATCCCGCCGCACATACACTGCACACCGCGATTACCCAGGCCGATGGGAGCGGTCCACACAGGGAACTGCGGCACAGGACTTCTTCTCACATGTGGTGGCCGAATGGCAACCAACATAGCCGGGAAGCCGCCGTCGGGGCCATCGTGGACCCGCACATATGTCTCCTGCAGCGCGATAACCTCCGGCGTGCTTTCGGTGATGCGCACGCGAAGCTCGGAGTACCGCGCTGCAAGAGATCGAACGTTCCACTGCAGGATTGTGTAGGTCCGTGGTGGATCGCCTGCTTCATTTCGAGCCCCGAATCATTGGAAACCACGGGAATGGTGCGACTTGAGAACATAGCCAGACTGGCCCCTGCGCCTGGGATACCAATGTTCTTCTCATAAATCGTCACGAGGTGCAGGGATTTTATGTTTAGAACTATGTGGATATGATATACCGCTAGACGACAATAATGAATGTTCAGATTCTCATACGGAAGGCGAGAGAATATGATCCTGGAACTTGCGTATAAAATTGTTTTTTTTTGGTTACCAAGGATACGAAATGGATCACAACTACCGCTGGATAGATGGATGGAATGTAGGCCGACCCATATTTTCGAAACGGAGTGATGGCAGTTTCCACCGTGCTCAGCTTTTTTCCCTTTATTTTCGTTTAACTCTAATGTAAGTTGTTATTAAAGCTCGCCATTTTTATATACGTTTTCCTACACCTATAACCTAATGTCACCTCCCTGCTTTTGAGCCATAAACCTCCCCATCACTTCTGGCTAATTTCCACCGCAGATTCATTTACATGACCATTGTTGTCTCTAAAGCCCAGCGCCTCAGGAAGGTGACAGCGCCTGAATCGACAGCGGGGTGCATACCATATCACAAATGAGTATGAGGCGTTCTATTGTTTCTACAGATTTACCACACACAGCAAATGTGCCACCTTCTTCGTTAAATTTATTTTTGAGGAAAAACGCTAAGGCGCCCGTGTGCTGTGCGATGTCAGTGCACGTTAAGGATCGCCAGGTGGTCGAAATTATTCCGAAGCCCTCCACTACCTGACCACTTTCAATTCCTTTCTTCTTTCACTCCCTCCTTTATAGCTTCCCTTACGGCGCTGTTCAGGTGTCCAACGATATATCAGACTGATACTGCGCCATTTCCTTTTCCCCCAAACCAATTATTATTATTAGCTGTGCGTTGTAAGACACCCAG
Source organism: Amblyomma americanum (assembly GCF_052857255.1). Classification (NCBI taxonomy): domain Eukaryota; kingdom Metazoa; phylum Arthropoda; class Arachnida; order Ixodida; family Ixodidae; genus Amblyomma; species Amblyomma americanum. The sequence goes on along the minus strand of NC_135507.1, from coordinate 122,684,217 downwards.
ACCTAGCTTTAAAGGGTAGGGCACTGCCTCTTGAGTTATCATAAAACGCGTTCTTCCTGATCTGCCTGTCACAGTATAGAATTATGTTTCTAGACTATGGTTATTTTAAAATTATATTTATCCAATTTTACATTCAGACATGCACAGCATGGCACCGTTCCGCCATGGCACCGTTCCGCACAAGATCGCACTATCACCATCGAAGGTGAAACGAAGAAAATAGCATCACTGACATCGCTAAACAATAATGCAGGCGGGCTGTGTGGGAACGAAATTTCCCAATGTTTGAGTTTGAAGTTTATTTTCATTTCAAAAAGAAATGAGGGACCCGAGGCAAAAACTGAAGGTTAATTCACTTGACGGCGCTAGGGCCCCATTACATGGCAAAACAGCAATTAAGGTGTGGGTAGTAACATTTGGTGCACTAACAATTTAGGCAGTACATCCCAGTACATTTACAGACATTTTAGCTCTTACGACGCGAAGTTTAGTCTTTTTGTTGTTAAAGGTAAAGGCACAATATGAATGACAAACATGATCAGCGAAGAATAGCAATTGCACATAGCAACAAACCCGCAAAACATCCAAAAGACACAGGAGAAACACACCTCACGAAAAGCAGAAAAATTACATTTGCGAGAGAAAGAATGAATGTATTCTTTTTCTTATTTACATTTTCAATATTAACTTTATTTTCGCGAGAATTATTTAACAGAATGGGCAGAGTATGTGCAAGCATTTGCTGGCCAAACGTCGTTGTTACGAAAGGTACCGCCCAGTTATGAGCAGAACGCGAAGGATATGTTCCTATAATTATGTGTTAGATCAGCGATCGAAAGCATTGCGGCCAAAAGCTGCCACAAGGCCTTCGCTTCGGTGTGCTAGAGCATAAAAAAAGCACTGTTCTCATGCCTGACGAGAAAAAAAAAAGGGCCAGGAGTGGGTTTTGAAAGCCCTCAAATGTGGACCATGGTAAGACGCGGTACGAATCACTGGCCCGTCAACCACGGGTTTTGTCCACAGCCCTTTTTCCAAGATTTCGCCAATAGACTTGGGTCTCTGAGCAACCCGAGCACCAGGCACGGAGAAACCTTGTACCCATTAGAAAACCGGTGGGTTCCCGGCGGCACTGGGGATCGACCCCAGCACCTCCCGAATGCGAGGCGGATGCTCTACCACAAGGCCACCGATTCGGTAGGCGACACCCTTGAAGAGTATCCACATAGTCGACATAAAACAATAAAAAAAAAGATTCGGCAGTGAGAGCGAGCAGAATCCACCACCGCAGCAGAGATTCCGCGGAAAAACAAACTTGAAAGCCTGATGTGTTCAGACCAAACTTCTGGCGCCGCTTCTAGGAAGTTGCATTCCCGCGACGACAAACATGGCGGCACCCTTCGATGCAACACGCCTCTCTTCGGACAGGGTTCGACATTGTTACAGTCCATTTCAGCGCGTTATTTGGTGAGAATTGGGGGCACCGGTCTGTCGCCCCGTCTCGTCTTGCCTATAAAAACGTACGAGTGATAAATTTGCTCTATTTCTTTTTTCTTACAGTGATGATTCTGCCCCTTTCAGCCTTAAGAGAAGCGTCGGTTTTTGTTCACAACAGTGGTTCCCCTCTTAACGATTAGATGGCGCCACAAGGCCGAACACATCGATGCTTCTTCAGCATATCGGAGCCGTGCTAGCGGACACGTAAAGACTTTACAACGCGCAGTTCTTCTGTTTGAGACCAGATGGCGCCACCGGCTTGATTGGACCAAGGCGCCATTAAGGACGTAGTAAGTCGCTGGCGTGTACGTGTCGACGCAGCAGTGAAAATATCGAGCATTTGTTCAGAATGCGCTCCCTCTACGATGATGTAGAAATGTAGAGGAAATACGGGTTGTGTTGTGGATTGCAGGAATTCCGACGCAGAGTTAAAGGTGCGGGATGAGATCGTTTGCGAGCTTCACGGAACCGAACCGCACAAGGCCGTACTGCACCCTTTCGCGTTCGTTCGCCATGCACATCTTACGGAAAAGGCGAAAGCAACAAACACATTCTCCAGCCTCAGACAGAAAATATTGAAAGACCAATATAAAGAGCCAATAGAGATATAGACAATCACTAAAAGTGACTCCGCAGGCCAGCGCTCAGAGGGAAGATGATTACTTAACACGAACGAGACCTCGATCATTTTCGTGTCCGGGTATCGTGCGACATGCGAGACTGACATAATTGCGAACTTCGTATAGCATGAACGCGTTGCCGTGCTCGCGTTATAACAATTATGACGCGGAATCTTTCGAAACGATTGCACGCCAGTTCGTGTAGGCGGCTTGATGCATGGTAGAGCTACCACGACAGTTAGCACTTGCGTGTCTATTTTTCTCGACTTTCTTGGTTTAAGAAACCAGTAGAAAATATTCTAGGTTTCCTAAGCACCGTTAACACGCTGTAAACAAACGCGTACGATGTGCACGTGAGCGTTTTGGAGCGGTGTCTGCATGAATGTACACACTAGGACAACGACACGCGCTGCCGCAAGAACATTAGTAATAACAACAAAAAACATTCACCAAAATGTTCAGCGGATGGAAACACAAGCATTCAGGCGATCTATTCGTTGGTTGGAAGAGGCTCGAGAGCTGAGCGGCTCTCCGGGACATGAAGCGCCCGATCATGTTTTCGCGCCTCAATGGCTCAAATTAGGATTCTCACATGTGCTTCGAAGCTGTAGAAAAACGAAAGTGCCGTCTTCCCACTCTTTTACAACCATATCAGCCAAAACACTTCCCGTCGGAGCAGAACCATCAGACGCAGCAGCCGTCGCGGCGTAGGTAAGGCGGCATGATCACGTGATCAAAGATGGCAGTCCACATGATTCGACGCATTAAAGAGCATTTTACGTCAGCTTGTCGTGAATGTGCAGGTTTCCTACATAAAACCATGACCGTGGTATAACCATGCAGTGTATGTCTCACATAGGAAGTCTCTGGTATGCTAAATTTCTAGAAATGGCGTATCGTCCGGCAAAATTGCAGCATTTACCTTCACCGGGCAGCGGTCGGGTAGCGTCGATTAACATCTTTTCTTGTCATATCTATGTATGCCATGAGCAGACGACTAGTGGCGACGTGGTGCCTGTCCCGTGAGAACGAGGCAGACTTCCGGCGGCCGCGGATTTCGCTCGCTCTCGCCGACGAATGCCCCAGTGTGAACGCGCCATTAGGGTTGCTTGACGGCGGAACGATTCCATGGCGCGCTGACCCAACTCTTTGTTCCACGACCTTTTCCCAAGAACATCATCATCAGCAGCATCTCTGCACCCCCTACAGGGCAAAGGCGTCTCCCATGTCTCCCCGATTAACCATGTCCTTTGCCAGCTGCGCACACCCTATGCCTGCAAGCTTCTTAATCTCATCCGCCCAAATAATCTTCTTACGCCCCCTGCTACGCTTGTCTTCTCTTGGAATCCACTAGTTCCGTTACTCCTAACAAACATAGGTTATCTTACCTTCGCATTACATGCCCTGCCCAAGCCCGTTTCTTCCTCTTGATTTTTACGAGGATCTCATTTTTTTCCCTCAACCACTCTGCCCCTTCGGGTCCCGTAACGTTAAGCCTGACATTCTTCTTTCCACAGCTCAGTGCGGTCCTCTTAACTTAAGCTCAACCCTTTTCGTTACCCTCCACTTTTCTGCCCCTTATGTGAGTACCAGAAAGATACAGCTGCTGTATGCTTTTCTCTTGAGGAATATTGGTAAATTGCCATTCATAATCTGACATATGCGCTCCAGCCCATTCTTATCCTTCAAGTTATTTTCCTCTCCCGATCCGGATCAGCTGTCACTACCTGCCTTTATATTAGGTGTATTTCTTTACCGCTTCCAGCACATCGCTGCCATCTGTGAACTGCTGTTCTCTTGATAGACTATATAGAGCATTACTTTGGTTTTCTGCATGCTAATGCTTAGACGGGCTGTTCTGCTCTGCCTGTCTAACTGACTGATCATAATTTTCAGTTCACCTAGCTCCTGATCGAGTGACTAAGCAAGAGAATGTCATCAGCAAATCGCAGAATATTTAGGAATTCTCCTTTAAGCCTCATTCATAACTGTTCCCATGCAATTCAGGTCCCGGAATTACGGGACCATCTGCCACGAATTTCTATCGAATTCGACGAACGATTCCATTTTTATTGCTCTATAGAGAAGCACTGTCGGATAACACCGCTAAGCTAGGCCTAACCACCTGCCCCTTACTCGGGCCAACTAGGAGGCCCAAGCGATGACAGGCCCCAACGGGCAAGAGTCCAATATCGGTGATAAACCGGTAAACGACAACAATGAATGTTCAGATTCTTATCCGGAAGGCGAGAGAATACAACCCTGGTACACCATTATCAATAAATTAGTTGGTTTGGTTATCAATTAAGAAGACGAAATGGATCACACCTAGCGCAGACATGCAGCAGCGTTCCGCCGCTCACTCGCAGCGACTGCAAGATCGTCATTAGACCGAGATGTTGGCCTTGTTATTAGACGAGCACTTTTCCATCGGGCTCCTATCTCAAGAACCTCAATAAAGTTACTCGTAGCAGCCATCCTGACTAAACTGCCGTCTATCGCGCGCGGTCTTCATCAGGCGATCATTCGATCAAGACCGAAGAAAAGGCCGCAGCTATCAGCATTAGGGATATACATATATATGGTGCTGCTCTCTGCTACCTGGAAACGATTACTATCGAAGGTGAAACGAAGAAAATAGGATCACTGACATCGCCCAACAATAACGCAGGCGGGTGGTGTGGGAACGAAATTTCCCAATGTGAGGTGGATATGCTCTAGCTGCCGCAAGGTCTTCGCTTCGGTGTGTTAGAGCATAAAAAAAAAGCTATGTTCTCATGCCTGACCAGAAAAAAAAGGGCCAGGAGTGGGTTTTGAAAAACCTCTCAAATGTGGACCATGGTTAGACGGCGGAACAAATCACTGACCCATCAACACACGTGTTTTGTCCACAGCCCTTTTTCCAAGCTTTCGCCAATTCATTCCAATCCGAGCACCAGGCAAGGAGAAACCTTGTACCCATTAGAAAACCGGTGGGTTCCCGGCGGCACCGGGGATCGAGAACCCAGCACCTCCCGAATGCGAGGAGGATGCTCTACCACAAGGCCACCGATTCGGTAGGCGACACTTTTAAAGAGAATCCACATAGTCGACACAAAAAAATTAAAAAAAAAAAGATTCGGCTGTGAGAGCGAGCAGAATCCGCCACCGCGGCAGAGATTCCGCGGAAAAACCAAGATGAAAGCCTGATGGGTTCAGGCCAAACTTCTGGCGCCGCTTCTAGGAAGTTGCATTCCCGCGACGACAAACATGGCGGCACCCTTCGATGCAGGACGCCTCTCTTCGGACAGGACTCGACATGGTTACGGTCCATTTCAGCGCGTTATTTGTTAGAATTGGGGCACTGGTCTGTCGCTCCGTCTCATCTGGCCTATAAAAAACGTACGAGTGAGGAATTTGCTCTATTTCTTTTTTGGAGTGATGATTCTGCCCCTTCCAGGCCTAAGAGAAGCGTAGGGTTTTGTTGACAACAGTGGTTCCCCTCTTCACGATTAGATGGCGCCACTAGGCCGAACTCATTGATGCTTCTTCGGCCTATCGCAGCCGTGCTAGCTGACACGTAAATACTGTTTACACGTGGCCTCCGCGATCAGCTCTTGCGGTTCGCCGTTGCTCAGGCCGTCCCATTCGGCGCATAGCGCAGCGGAGAAGTGTAATTATGCTAACTCCGTAACACGCCGCGAGGTGGCGACCTTAGCCCAAGGCTGATTGGTGGCTAAAAGCAAGACAGGAGTAAAATTTCACAAGACATGGCTAGGTGGCTTGAGCCACCGCCCGATGTAAAGGGTTCAGCCGTATCCATCCATCCAAAAAAAATGTATCAGGGCCTGTAGAGATACAGCGGGGGCTTAGGCAAGGATGTCCTTTATCCCCTTTGTTGTTCATGTTGTACCTGCAAGGGTTGGAGACCAAGCTAGAGGGGAGCAGACTAGGCTTCAACCTTTCTTTTTTCAAGCAAGGGGAATGGATTAAACAGACATTACAGGGACTAATACACGCGGACGGTATAGTGCTAATGGCTGAAAACAAGGAAGACTTGCAGAGGTTGATAGACATATGCGGTACAGAGGGAGATAGATTAGGCTTCAAGTATAGTAAGGAAAAGTCTGCAGTAATGATATTTAATGAAGACGGCGGCGAGCATAGAATACAGGAGTTCATGCTAGAGGTAGTGGATGAGTACAAGTATCTTTGGGTGGGGATAAATAATAGTGCTGAGTATCTGACAGAGCATGAAAGATATGTAATGAATAAAGCTAGTAGGAATGCAGCTGTCATGAAAAATAGAGCACTGTGGACCTACAATATGTAGTGGTAAGAGGGATCTGGAAAGGGGTGATGGTCCCTAGCCTGACTTTCGGTAATGCAGTCCTGTGCATGAGACCAGATGTTCAAGCAAGGTTAGAAATTAAACAACAGGGAGTAGGGAGGTTAGCTTTGGGAGCACATGGCAATACACCAAATCAGGGGGTACAGGGTGATATGGGATGGGCGTCTTTCGAGATCAGAGAGGCTAGCAGTAAGATAGCACATGAGGAACGATTGAAAAAAATGGGGGAAAAGCAGTGGGCTAGGAAAGTTTTCAGATACCTGTATATAAAGAATGTTGACACGAAATTATGGAGTAAGCTAATTAGAAAATTGACAAGCAAATATCTCGACAGCAGTAAGGGGGCAAATCAGCAATTATCGGTTAAGAAAAAGGTTAAAGAAACAGAGAGATCGCTGTGGAAAACAGGGATGGTGACGAAATCGGCACTGGGAACATACCGAACCTTTAAACAGGA